>NW_007075794.1:105405-106257 GCF_000164805.1 Carlito syrichta
TGGGTTTGTTCTTCCTGCAGACACGTGCCGAGCGCCTGCGGTATACCGGGCGCTTTGCGGGGCTGTGCGGATGCGGCAGCGAGCACGGCAGAACTCTGGCCCTTCTGCCAGCAGGCGAGGCGGGGTCAGGCGTGGGAAGGGGCGAGGCGACAGACACGGCGTGCGTTGCCTGTGCCGCTGTCATGCATCGGGTGATACGGTCGTATACAGTGTGGCAAGGAGTGTCCACAATCGTGGTGGAGGACGCATTTCGTGGGGTCCTCAAACTTTTAAAACAGGGGGCCAGTGCACTGCCCCTCAGACCGTTGGAGGGGCGGACTATAGTTAAAAAAAACTATGAACAAATTCCTTTTTTTTTTTTTAACTATAGTTTAAAAAAGCTATGAACAAATTCCTTTTTTTTTAACTATAGTTTTAAAAAACTATGAACAAATTCCTTTTTTTTTTAACTATAGTTTTAAAAAACTATGAACAAATTCCTTTTTTTTAAAACTATAGTTTAAAAAAACTATGAACAAATTCCTTTTTTTTTTTAACTATAGTTTTAAAAAACTATGAACAAATTCCTTTTTTTTTAACTATAGTTTTGAAAAACTATGAACAAATTCCTTTTTTTTTTAAACTATAGTTTAAAAAAGCTATGAACAAATTCCTTTTTTTTAACTATAGTTTTAAAAAACTATGAACAAATTCCTTTTTTTTTAAACTATAGTTTAAAAAAACCATGAACAAATTCCTTTTTTTTTTTAAACTATAGTCCGCCCCTCCAACAGTCTGAGGGACAGTGAGCTGGGCCCCCTGTTTTAAAAGTTTGAGGACCTCTGGATGCGTCTCATAAAGGGATTAAGTGCA
>NW_007075794.1:106277-107105 GCF_000164805.1 Carlito syrichta
GGGGGAGGTTTTCCGTTTCGATTGTCAGGGAAGGCCCCCCTGAAAAGGTGACTTCAGCCCATCGCCCGAGGAAGGCGACCAAAACCAGCGGTTCAGTATCTGGGAGAAAGTTTCCAGGCAGAGGAAACAGCCAGGACTCAGGCCCTGAGGCAGGAGGGTGTTGGCCGAGCCTGGAGAACTTGGTGAGGCCTGTGTCCTGGATGGGAGGTCGGGGTAGTGAAGGAAGGGGTGAGGCCGTGAGGACATGGCTTTCACCCAGGATCAGGGGAGGCTGAGGAAGGTTTGGAGCAGAGAGGGCCACGCTGTATGATAGAATTCCTGCTGTGGCTCGTGGGAAACATCCTTCAGGGGCAAAGGCAGAGGCAGTTGCGACAATATTGCAAGAGTTGACATGACTGGACCTGAGTAGAGACCCAGAGAAGAGCCACCTTGGCTCTGTGTTGGGGATTGTCTCATACTCATTGTCTTCAAGCAGCTTCCCCCAGTACAGTTTTTTGGAGTGTTAGTTTTTTCCTTTTTTTTCCGTTTTTTTTTTTTTAGAGACAGGTTCTCCCTCTGTCGCCCAGGCTAGAGTGCAGTGGTGCAATCAGAGCTAACTGCAGGCTCGAACTCCTGGGCTGAAGAGATCTTCCCACCTTAACCTCCTGGGATTACAGGCACATGCCACCACTCCGGGGCAGTGATGGAGTTTTATTAAGCAACCTCCCACCTCCACCACCAAATCTTAAACAGTTTCCATCTCCCGATCACCACAAAAACACAGAGCGTCACCGGGCTCGGTGGCTCAGCCTGTAATCCCACGCCTTTGGGAGGCTGAGGTGAGTGAAT
>NW_007075794.1:107625-111826 GCF_000164805.1 Carlito syrichta
CTCACCTCAGCCTCCTAAAGGCGCGGGATTACAGGCTGAGCCACCGAGCCTGGCTAAAACATTCATTCTGAGCCATGCAGAGGCTCACTCCTGTACTCCCAACTACTCAGGAGGCTGAGGCGGGAGATTGAGCCCAGGAGTCCAGGAGTCCAAGATTGGCCTGAACAACATACAGAGACTCCCATCTCTATTAAAAAAAAAAAAAAAAAGCCAGGCGCAGTGGCTAAAGCCTATAATCCCAGCACTTTGGGAGGCCGAGGCAAGATGATTGCCTGAGCCCACGGGTTCAAGACCAGCCCGGGCAACTTGGCGAGACCTCGTCTTTACAATGAAATAAGAAATGAGCTGGGCATGGTAACCTGCGCTTGTAGTTCTGGTTACTTGAAAGGCTGAGGTGGAAGGATCGCCAGAGCCCAGCAGGTCGACACTGGGGTGGCCATGAACGTGCCACTGCACTCCAGCCTGGACAATGGAGTGAGACCCCAACCCAAAAAAAGGGGGGAGGGGGAGTTGGGTTGTTTTTCATAGCTGGGCATGGTGGCACATGTCTGTAGTCCTAGCTCCTCAGGAGGTCCAAGCAGGGGGATTGCTTGAGCCCAGGAGCTTGTGAATGTAGTGAGCTATAATCGGGCCACTGCACTCCAGCCTAGGTGACAGAACAAGGCTCTGTCTCTAAAAAATAAAAATAATTTTAAAGAAAGAACCCTTTATTCACTCAGAACATGCCTAGTGGTTGGTTGCCCGCTGGGTGCTGGGCAAGAGGAATTCAGCTCTGCGTGGCACAGACCCAGCCCTCACGGGGTGTGGAAATCCGGTCCGGCCAGTGGGCTGGCCACTTCTCATGGGGTGGAGGGAAGATTGGATGTAGACTCCTGACAGCCTCTGATGTCATTCTTCATGCTTCCAGCCTGGCCCACCCAACCAGACATAGCACTCGTGAGGGGAACCAAGGGGAGGGGGGCCACAGCCAAAACTGTCCTCATCCCTTCCACATGCTCCTGGACACACGTAAACCTCAGGGGTGCCCTTCCAGGCTCCATCTCGTTCCTTCCATCCTTTTTTCTTTTTTTTTTGAGTTGGAGTCTCACTCAGTCGCCCAGACTGGAGTGCAGCGGCCGCTCCTGGTCACCGCAGCCTCGACCTGCTGGGCTCCGGCGATCCTTCCGCCTCAGCCTTCCGAGTAGCCGGAATTACAGGCACGCGCTACCACGCCCGGCTGATTTTTGGATTTATTGTAGAGATGAGGTCTCGATGCCCAGGCAGGTCTCGAACCTGCGGGCTCAGGCAATCCACTCACCTCAGCCTTTCAAGGCGCGGGATGACAGGCTGAGCCACCAAGCCCGGCTCCTTCCATTCTTCTTAACAGGATCAGAGAAGGGGAGGAGGGGGAGGGTCCAGAAATTCTTCCCATGGGATATGAAAACAGAGCTAGAAGGGCCCTTCTTGACCAAAACCCCAAACTGTATTATATACTTGACCTCCCTTAGGGTCTCTGCATGTCCCCCCTTTCCCTTCTATCTGTTGCTTTTTTTTTTTCCCAAGAGATGGGGTCTCCCTGTATTGCCCAGGCCGGTCTCGAACTCCTGGGCTCAAGAGATCCTCCTGCCTCAGCCTCCCAACGTGCTGGGATAACAGGTGTGAGCCCCTACAGCCGCCCTTGTTGCTTATTTTTATTTAAGGATTCAGATTGGTATTACTTACATACCATGTTCCTGATCTGTGCTTCCCCTCCCATTCTAGAAGCATGGAGACTTTTTTAAAGAATCTAGAAATTTGCTGGGCCAAATACACTCATGCTTTTCTCAAGTCATTTCTTTGGGTCTTGCCCTGTTCCTCCCTCCAAGCCCAAGCCCACCTATGTTCCTTTTGATTTTTCCCCACTGTGGCAAGTGTTCAGTTAGACTTTCTGTGTTTCAGAGTTCTCACCATTATACGGTTGACCATTAACCAATACAGTAAATTCTGCAAATATGCTGAGTTCTCTGCAATCTGTAGAAAGGTGTTTCCTGTAAAAGGCATGAACATGTGGAAATTCCAAGGAGTTTTCCCACAAAGGCCCAAAAGATGGTCTGGAAGGGGCATGGAACCCACAGTTGAGGTAGAAACCAGAAGAACCTGGGGATTAGTCCATATGCTTGAGGCAATATGAATCTCGTTTTCTTCTCTTTTCACAAAGCCTGATACCTCTTTGTATACATACCACAGACACCACACTGCTGAGATGAAGCTAGGGAAAAAAAAATAGTTATCTGTCTTAGGGAGAGAGTTGGAAAAGAAAACCAACATGGTAGACTTGGATGTCCCCCTACTCAGCAAGAAGAATGCCACCATCTTCCTTGCTAACAGAATCCCAACTTTGGAGTCTCCCCGGCAGGACTGTCTGTAAGTTGGCCTCTAGACTTAAGACTGCAAATTGACTTCTAGAGATTTTCATCATTAGGCTCAAAAGGGACCTAAAGAAAACTGAGCATTTTATGACAAGCTAAGATGAGGACCGGCTGTCATTGCAATACATAGGCTGTGGTGTGATTGAACAAAATAAAATTGTATCTACCATATTTCGCAAAGCACTCCAAATCAGAAACTACATTTTAAAAGGTATTTCTGGCCAGCGGGCTCTGTGGCTCAGCTTGTAATCCCAGCACTTTGGGTGGCCGAGGCAAGTGGATTGCCTGAGCCCGTGCGTTTGAGACCACACCAGGCAACTTGGCGAGACCTTGTCTCTACAATAAATCAAAAATTAGCCGGCGTGGTAGCATGTGCCTGTAGTTCCGGCTACTTGGAAGGCTGAGGCGAAAGGATTGCCAGAGCCCAGCAGATCGACGCTGGGGTAGCTGTCAGTGTGCAACTGCACTCCAGTCTGGGCGACCGAGACTCCGACTCAAAAAAAAAAAAAAAAAAGACTGTATTCCCAGATGTTGTTTAATGCTTGAAAATTGAGAGGTATTGGGGACCACCCCAATGACACTCAAAAGAATCTGAGTCAATAAATTTCACTGTTTTGGTTGTTCTGAAATCAGAACCTTTCAACCCAAGGCAGACTTCACCCAGAGAAATGTCCAAGCTAGAGAAACACGAGAGAATGGCGGGTGACACACGAAAGGAGACTTTGGTGTTGCTGCTTACACCCGAGGGCGAGGCATCACAGTCAAAACTGGAGGAGTTACGGGTGTGTGTCAGAGAAGGGCGGTTGAGAAGGCAGATACTCGCCCCGGCAGTTTTTGGTTTGGTTGGTTTGGGTTTTTTTTTTTTTTTTTTTAGTTGCAGTCTACTCTTGTCGCCCAGGCTGGAGTGCAGTGGCACGCTCACGGCCATCACAGCCTCGGCCTGCTGGGCTAAGGCGATCCTTCTGCCTCAGTCTTCCAAGTAGCTGGAACTACAGGCACCCGCCACCACGCCCTGCTACACCCTGGTCGTTTTGAAGACCAAATGCATAACTACAGCGGTGGTGACCCTGCAACAGTGTAAATATGCTAAACACTGCTGAAATGTTCCCTTTCGAATTCATTTTATGATATACGAATTTCATGATAGCTAAATTTAAGAAACAAGATTTATTTGCAAACAGATGACACCCAGTTAAGCCTACCAAATGCCTAAGAGGGCCTGGTCTCTGGGGTCCTCACGCTCAGAGGACGTGGGCTTACCAACGCCTGGAAGGTCTTCACCTACCCGGCGAGGATAAACATGTTGCAAGGACCTGCAAGGTCTAAGCCAATCACAACGCTCTTTTTCGATTCTCTGGCGGTGATTGGCCTGGGAGGCTGAGCATGTGACCAGACTCTGCCCAATGCGACCAAAGGAGAGTATAAGAGGGCCCTCGGGGAGACAGCCCCTCCCGCACCCGTGAGTGAGGCCCCTGTTGCCGGGTCCTTGATTCTGAAAGCCAGGTTGAAGAAAACCCACGGCAGCATTTGGGGAGGTCCCGGAGGGAGGATCAATTGAGGCCGGGTGTTGCAGACCAGCATGAGCGACACAGACCCAACCCCCCCCAAAAATTGGGCCAGCCGTGGTGGCACGCGCCTGTAGTCCTGGCTACTGAGGAGACTGAGGCGGGAGGACCGCCTGAACCCAGGAGTTTGAGACTGCAATCAGCGACGATCAAGCCAGCGGCACTGCAGCCTGGACGACAGCAAAATTCTATCTTTTTTTTTTTTTGAGTTGGAGTCTCACTCTGTCGCCCAGACTGGAGGGCAGGGGC
>NW_007075794.1:112146-113181 GCF_000164805.1 Carlito syrichta
CGCGGGCTCAGGCCATCCACTCACCTCAGCCTCCCAAAGGCGCGGGATGACAGGCTGAGCCACCGAACCCGGCTCAAAATCCTATCTTTTAAAAAAAGGAAAGCCAGGTGCGGTGGCTCACGCCTGTAATCCTAGCACTTTGGGAAGCAGAGGCAAGAGGATGGGCTGAGTCCAGGGGTTTAAGACGAGCGTGGGCAGCTTGGCGAAACCTCATCTCTACATTAAATCCAAAAAATAGCCGGGCGTGGTGGTGATTGTCTGTGGTTCCAGCTACTTGGAAGGCTGAGGTGGAAGGGTCACCTGAGCCCAACAGGTAGAGGCTGTGGTGGCTGTAAGTGTGCCACTGCACTTCATCCTGGGCGACAGAGTAAGACTCTGACTCAAAAAAGAAAAACAACAAACAAAAATAGGAGTGAGCTGCCAGGGCAAGCCCCCATCAGCCTAGCCCTGGGCTTCTGGTTGAATAAGCACTAACTACCATCTGTGGCTTAATCCCCTGGGAGTTGAATGTCCTAACACCACCAAAAGCATTCTAACTGGCAGTCATCAAAAGGCCACTTCAATTGCACTTTCCCGGGTGGGGACCTGCTGTCCACTTGGGAGACATTCACTGCCCACGTGTGACAGCCTCAGGCCAGCTGGTCTGAAGATATGAAGCCACCAGTAACAACTAGGGAGGATCAGAACCGCATGCCAGGACCCCTCTATCACAACTCCCGCTTCTTAGGACAGAGTTCAGAACTAAAGATCGCTTACACCCAAAGCCACATGGTGGATGGAGAAATGAGTGAAGCCAAGATTTAAAAATTAAACAACTTCCATCAAAGGTCACTAACAAGTGGCTTCATAGGGGAGATTCTGCCTCAAGTGTGATTTTTTTGTTTGACTCTCACTGTTTTAAAAGGTTTTTTGAGTGTGTTTGGTTTTTTGTTTTTGTTTTTGTTTTTTGAGTTGGAGTTTCATTCCGGTGTTCAGACTGGAGTGCAGTGGCCGCTCCCGGCCACCGCAGCCTCGACCCACTGGGCTCTGGCGATC
>NW_007075794.1:113201-114896 GCF_000164805.1 Carlito syrichta
TCTCTCTCTCTCTCTCTCTCTCTCTGCCGCCCAGGCTAGAGTGCAATGGTACAATCATAGCTCACTGCAGCCTCCATTTCCTGGCCTCCAACTATCCTCCCGCCTCAGCCTCCCAAAAGTTAGTAGTACAGATGTGCACCACGATGCCTGGCTAATATTTTTAACTTTTCGTAGAGACAAGGTCTTGCTGTGTTGCCCTGGCTGGTTTCAAACTCCTGGACTTAAGGGATCCTCCTGTCTCAGCCTTCAGAAGTGCTAGAATTACAGGTGTGAGCCACTGTGTCTGGCCTAAAAGGTTTTTTTAAAATGTCTTGTTGACGTACTGTCTAAATTAAGATCTGGATCCGTGGCTTTGTTTGGAAACACGGACATTCTGGCAGCATCAGACTCATATGGCAAGAACTGCCCGGAGCTCAGAAATGACTTCCGCCCCTTGGAAAGGAGTCTGTGCTCTTTAATCTGCCCCACGTGGCTAATTCACATTTTCTAACTTCCCACTTCGATCTCTTTCACCCAAATGATCCACTTTGGGAGCCTAAGCATGTGAGTGCCAGAGAGTCATAGCCAGGAACTTACTGAATGCCAATGGAGTAGGTGGTGAGGACGTTCGGCCAGTCCTGCAGCCTGGGTAGGGGACCCCTCCTTGTTGTTTCATTCCCCCACATATTCTTGGATGGACTAAAATTCATTGCGAGAATTAATCGAGAAGGGGAAGAGAAAACCTTTTCCCATGATTTCCTATGAATTCTGCCTTCCTGAATTGGCCTCAAGCCAAAAAGAATAGAAATGCATCCATTTACTTAAAAATCGTTTATTTCTTGAGCACCTACTGTGTGTCAGGCATTGTTCTAGTGCCAGGGATAAAATATGCAATTAAAAAAAAAAAACACAGACGGATTCCTTGTTCCTGTGAAGCTGACGTTAGAATGGGAGAATCAGAATGTGTGTGTGTGTGTGTGTGTGTGTGTGTGTGTGTGTACATGAGGGGGACCAAAAAAAAAAAAAAACCCCAGTTTTTTTGGAGGGTGAATCCCGTGTAGCACAGGCTTCTCCTGCTAGGTGAGTGTTCTAGGAACGCATCGGCATCAGTGGACCAGCTAGCGTTGTTGTGAGAGGCTGTGTTCAGCTTCAGTGAATTTTTTTTTTTGATTCTTCCGATGCGTTTGTCCATTTCTTGATGGGTACCCACACCTACTCACACTGCCCTGAGTGTTCAGTCATTTCGACCAAAAGCAGCATGACCCTCCCTATTCACCAGGTCTCTCCCCGAGCAACCTTTTGTTGTTTCCCAGATGGAAAAAATCCCCAAAGGGAAACGTGTGTACATAAACACAAATCGGTGAATGCCAGCACGAGCCCAGGAATCTTTTGGAAGATAGAACCAGAGCATGTGCCACTGGATTGGAGAAGGGGTGCTTGGCACCCAGGCCGATGAGAACACGTTCTAGCCTCACACGGACTTGACCCGAGTCACAGCCAGGGCCCGATGAACGGGACTGAGAGACAGGATGGAAGGGCAGACCGCAGGAAGCTGCGCGCCTCGCGGACGGCAGTGCTAGCACGGTGGCTCCACCAGGCCAGGCCTGAAGGAAGGCAGAGGGGTGATTCTTTTTTGTTGTTGTTGTTGTTGTTGTTGTTGTTGGGTTTTTTTTTTTTTTGAGTTGGAGTCTCACTCTGTCGCCCAGACTGGAGTGC
>NW_007075794.1:114916-117900 GCF_000164805.1 Carlito syrichta
CCCAGGCGGGTCTCGAACCCGCGGGCTCAGGCAATCCACTCACCTCAGCCTCTCAAAGCGTGGGATTACAGGCTGAGCCACCGAGTCCGGCTTAGGTGCCTTTATTGATGTTGTGTTCCCCCACACACCCCAGCAGTATCCCGCTACTGCCAATTCCTTTCTTATAGTATTATGGTAAAAGTTCAGAGTCCACTTATGAGTGAGAACATGTGGTACTCAGTTCTTTGAATGACTGTTTTTCAACCTGTGGTGAAAAATTGGAAGTAAACGAAAGTCCTTCCATAGGGGAATGGCTAGGAAGTGTAGTGTAATTCATACTATGCAATACTCTATGCATCCTTTAAAAATAAGACTCTGGGCCAGGTTCCAGGCTGAGGTGGAAGGATCGCCGGAGCACAGCAGGTCAATGCTGGGGTGGCCGTGAGCATGCCACTGCACTCCAGCCTGGGCAACAGAGGGAGACTCCACCTCAAAAACAAACAAAGAATTATAAGCCTCTCAGCAGTGGAAGAAGCATCTCAATAGTTACATTGCATCAAATGAAAATAATAATAATAATAAGACTCAGCCGGGCTCGGTGGCTCAGCCTGTAATCCCGCGACTTTGGGAGGCTGAGGTGAGTGGGTTGCCTGAGCCCGCGGGTTCGAGACCCGCCTGGGCAGCGAGACCTCATCTCTACAATAAATCATGCAAATTTATTATTACAAATAATAAATGCGTGGTAGCGCATGCCTGTAATTCCAGCTACTTGTCAGGTTGAGGCGGAAGGATCGCCGGAGCCCAGCAGGTCGAGGCCGTGGTTGCCATGAACATGCCATTGTGCTCCAGCCTGGGCAACAGAGTGAGTCTCCAACTCAAGGAGTCTCAAAAAAAAAAAATAATAAAATCAGAAGACTATATTCTTAGTCACTGAATCTAAATCAGGAATATTAAACCATAAAACACGGCTTTGGGTAAATTGGTAAATCTGGATAATTCTGCAAATTCAATGAACTGATGATTTGTCTTTCAACGAACTGACTTGGAATGAATCAGCCGAGTTCTGTTAGGATCGCCTGACACAGGCATTTGTCATTAGTTCAGATGTCACCCCCCAGAGGCCTTCCTCAGGCAGCCAACAACTGTTAAGTGTTCCTCCCCCCCCACTCCCTCCCACTGCACACATGGCCCTGTTTGCTCCCCTCACCATGCAAGGCTAAGTCATCCTGATTCTTAATTCATCTAATTTTTAATCTTCTGTCTCCCCCCATTACAGTGACATTCCGTGAAAGTAGGGACCTTTCTCCCTATGTTGACATGTGGCAGGCACACAGTAAATATTTGTTACATGAGCACATTGTCTCAACAGCTCACAGATATCTGCCACCTTCGAGTCACAGCAAACACTTAGAGGGCACAGGCCACCATTCCTGCCACTCTCCGTGGGACCCTCTGAAATTCATCACCACCAGTAACTGGGTAACAGACCCTGTAAAGGGTTTCAAACAGGCAGTGCTAATCCCTATTAGCCAAACGCTAAGGGACCAACGTATCCCCACCAGCAGAGGCTTCATTTAATCCTAAAGAGACTTAGACCAGCCAGCCAAACCAAGCAGGTTGTGGTTTGCTATCTTGCTTGTTTCTAACAGGCCACAAGAGGTGACCAGATGAGGTGACACTCCACCCACTGGCTTGATTTGGCTTCCTTCTCCTCTTACGCAAATGTAAAGCTCTCCCTTCAGAAGCCAGGCTTCCAGAGAAAGGCTCAAGAAAGACACAAAGCCCCTAGTGTATTCAGCGGGCACACAGGGTGAAGGAAGGGGACAGATGTTGTAATAAGGTGCAGAGAAAGCTGATTCAAGCGCACAAGCTAACTTCCCTTTCCTTTTTTATACGATGTCCCATGAGGATGGTGAAGGGCCCCAAGAAGGCTGTCTCCTGCTGGGAAACGTCCTCCTCCATTTCATAGCATGTGCTGACAGTTCAAAGCGGCACCCAGATTCTCCATCCTATCACCCCATTTTCCCCATTGCACTTTTCATCGTCTAAAATTAAGTCCCAGCGGGGCACTGTGGCTGATGCCTGTAATCCCAATACTTTGGGAGCCTGCGAGGAATGATCGCTTGAGCCCAGGAGTTCAAGACCAGCCCGGGCAACAAAGTGAGATCTCTTTTCTACAAAAGAAAATTAAAAATGAGTCGGACGTGGTGGCATGTGTCTGTAGTCCCAGCTACTTGGGAGGCTGATGCAGGAGGATCACTTGAGCCCAAGAACTGGAGGCTGGTGAGCCATGTTGTGCCACTGCACTTCAGCCTGGGCAACAGAATGAGAGCTCAACTTAATAAATAAATACAATGAAGTCCTTGACACGCCGCCTGGGCAAGTGCCACGGGAGCAAGGCTCTGTCTCTGGGGTTCCCCCAACGCCTATCAGGAGGTGGGGCACCCGGCAGCAGATCCAGAAACATTTATTACAAGGTTGAAAGTGCAGAATTTGTGATTCTCGTCTAAATTATAAGTCTATTTTGGGTATTTCCTTTGGACATTTTGAGCAACTTAAGCCTTTCTTTTATTTTTGTTAGCGTCCCCTTATTTATTTGTTTGTTTTCATGATTCGTTTGATGGTGTTCTTTTGAAAATTTTTCTCTTTTTTTTAATTAAAAAGAATGTTTTTCCCCACGATGTTGCCCAGGCTGGTCTCAAACGCCTGGCCGCAGGCAATCCTCCCCCTTCAGCCTCCCAAAGTGCTCAGATTACCGGCGCGACCTCCCATGCCCGACCTGATGTGAAATTTTTAATTTGATGCTAATATATTCCCCAGGATGGCCAGCCGGCGTTTGCCCTTGCGGGAAGGGTCCTTGGCCGGAGGGAAGCCTCCTGGGGGCAAAGCTGCTGGCCTCTACTCGGTTCGCCGCCACCCGCCACGACAGGAGTCCTGCGGGCCGCGCTCAGGTCAACCCGGCCGCTCCGACGCGTCCCCGCCCCGCTCCGCCCGGGCCCCGGCCC
>NW_007075794.1:117920-129933 GCF_000164805.1 Carlito syrichta
AGCCAATCGCGAGGCGCTCCTGTGCGTGGGCCGCTCCTCTCAGCCAATCCAAAGGCGGGCCCGGAAAGGGGCGGGCCCAATGGGAGCTGGGCGAGGGGGCGGAGTCACCCTTGGACCGCCGAGGCCGGGCGCTGTCACCTTGACAACGGACAGGTCCCAGCGAGTCCGTCCGGCCCGGCGGGCCTGTCTCCCCGAACCCCGAAAGCGCCGTGGCGCCCCCGAGCCACGGGCTCTAGCTTGGCTGCTGTGGCGCCCACGGAGGGAGGTGGTGAAGACGGCCCCAGAGACAACAAGCCGGGCCACAGGATAGGGTTGGGGGCAGGCGAGGAGGGAGCCTCTGAGTTAAATTTGAACTCTGGAATTATAAATTGTGCCTGGCACTAGGGACATTTTCCACCATCCGCGCCCCTTGGCTGTGGGGCGAGCAGAGGCGGGGGACACCCGGGCTGGATCCCCACAATGCAGGGGCCTAGCAGGGGCTAGCTCGATAGAGCGAGGGCTAGCTGCCCTGTCTTCCTCTCCCCCATCCCAGCTGGTCCGGGCAGAGTAACTGCTACCCCCTTCTAAACACAGGACAGACAGGAGGAGCCATCAGCCCTCCTCGGTAGGGCCAGGCCGTGTCTTTTGGGGTTCACCCGTTGCCTCGGCCGTGCTGCCTCGGGCTGAGGCCTAAGAGCTGAGGGACCACAGGAGCAGATGTGGTGACTGGTGGGGTCCCATGACACAGCAGCCATACAGGCATGTCTAGCAAGCCCTGCATCTTGATGGGGAGATCAGACGTCACCTGGCTGCCGTGTGCCCCGTCTTCCCTAGGGCAAAACCACAGGGAAATGACTGCCTGTCCAGGCAGGAATTCAGCCTTTCAACATTCCCAGGGCATTTCTTCTCTAAAGCGTAATGCATCACCCACCCAAACTCAGAGGTTGAGAGGGCCAGGCCAGTTACACTTTTTTGAGTAGAAGAGAAAAGTAACCAGGTGCAGTGGCTCATGCCTGTGATCCCAGCACTTTGGCATGTGGAGGAAGGAGGATAACTTGAGCCCAGGAGTTTGAGACCAGACTGGGCAACACAGCGAAACCTCGTCTCTACTAAAAATCAAAAAATTAGCCAGGTGTGGTGGCACATGTCTGTAGTCCCAGCTACTTCAGAGGCTGAGGCGGAAAGATTACTTGAGTCCAGGGAGTCTAGCCTGCTCTGAGCTGTGATCCTGCCACTGCACTCCGGAGAGCCAGTGAGACACCCCACTCAAAAAAGAAAAAAACAAAGTAAATTAAAAATCCTCTTAGCACTGATTGTGGCCTTTTAACTTTTATCTAGGCATAAACAGGATTCATCTTTTTTTTTTTTTTTGAGTTGGAGTCTCACTCTGTCACCCAGGCTGGGTGCAGTGGCACACTCATGGTCACCCCAGCGTCGATCTGCTAGGCTCTGGCTACCCTTCCGCCTCAGCCTTCCAACTAGCCAGAACTACAGGTGCGCAATACCACACCTGGCTAATTTTTGATTTATTGTAGAGATGAGGTCTTGCCAAGTTGCCCGGGCTGGTCTCGAGCCCGCGGGCTCAAGCAATCCGCGCCTCGGCCTCCCAAAGTGCTGGGATTACAGGCTGAGCCACCAAACCTAGCCCATCATTTTATTCCTCCTCTCAGCTCCATTTCTTATTCAAATTGGTTGATGCTTACAAGGTAACTTCTCTGCAGCAGTTTCTTTTGCTAATTCTGCTAATCTTCAGTTTCATGGGCTATGATTTACATTTTCCTAAAGCTTCTGTTTTATGATGTGATCAACATCCAATTCAATGCAGTCCTCCAGTATTAAAGTCAGATATAAGCCGGGCTCGGTGGGTTCGAGACCCACCTGGGCAGCGAGACCTCATCTCTACAATAAATCAAAAAATCAGCCGGGCGTGGTAGCACATGCCTGTAATTCCGGCTACTCAGAAGGCTGAGGAGGAAGGATCGCTGGAGCCCAGCAGGTCGAGGCACTCCAGTCTGGGCGACAGAGTGAGACTCCAACTCAAAAAAAATAAAATAAAATAAATAAATAAAGTCAGATATAGACATAAAAATGAGAAAAATAAATTTAATGCAGCAGTGATTGAAAGTAATGGGCAGTCTTCTTTCTAAAGTTAAAGAAATTTAATGCAGCAGTGATTGAAATAACATCTTTAGTGACTGTAAGGAGGGATGGCTGAGGATAAATGTTCTGAATATTAACCATGAGTGGTTGAAACTGGTAAACTATTAGATCTCTAATCCCAGTGTCATCAATTTGTGTTCAGGACTTATAAACGTGTCTGTTGTGATAAAGTACTTTTTTTAGTGTTTGGAACCTCAATCAGGGCAGAAACTATCCAGTGTTCTGTAGAAAAGAAAACAGAGCCCTGAATTCTTAGCACATTGGAGGATTCTGAAATAAATGTTGAGCTGTAGATATCCAGCCAGCACCAGTGCATGGGCTTACACACTTTGTCCCAGAACACACAAGCTCTCCTTGCCTGGCACATCGCTGAAGAAAAGCCTGGATCCCTAGGTCTGATAGAACTTAGGCCCACCTACAGTTAGGTGTGGTGGCTCATGCCTTAATCCCAGTCTTTGGGAGGCCAGGGCAGGAGGATTGCTTGAGGTCAGGAGTTTGAGACCAGTCTGAGCAACACAGCGAGACCCCACCTCTATTACAAAAAGAATTTTTTAAAAACTAACCATGCATGGTGGCACCCAGCTGTAGTCCCAGCTGCTTGAGAGGCTGAGGCAGGAGGATCTCCTGAGCCTAGGAGTTCAAGGCTGTGGTGAACCGTGAGTGTGCCACTGCATTCCAGCCGAGGGGACAGAGTGAGACCTCCCAACTCAAAAGAAAGAAAAAAAGAAAGGAAGGAAGGAAGAAAAAGAGAGAAAGAAAGAATGAATGAATTTAGGCTTGCCTAAAATAACTACAGGATTAAATACCACCATTCACTCTTTTTTTTTTTGAGTAGGAGTCTCACTCTGTCGCCCAGACTGGAGTGCAGTGGCCGCTCCCGGCCACCGCAGCCTCGACCGCTGGGCTCCGGCGATTCTTCCGCCTCAGCCTTCCAAGTAGCCAGAATTACAGGCGTGCGCTACCACGCCCGGCTGATTTTTTGATTTATTGTAGAGATGAGGTCTCGCTGCCTAGGCGGGTATCGAACCCGCGGGCTCAGGCAATCCACCCACCTCAGCCTCCCAAAGGCGCGGGATTACAGGCTGAGCCACCGAGCCCGGCTCCACCATTCACTCTTATTTCATGAATAATTCTTACCCTCACTGCCTCATGGGCTGAAATAGGGCAAGTGGAGTATTTATTTTAAAAAATCAATCAGGCTTATCTACTAGATTAATGACATAAATGCACATCTTTATTTAATCTCCATATAATTGGTTTCAAATGTGCTCCATTAATAGCAAGATAGAGAAGATGAAATTAACAGCCTAGTTTCCAGAAGACTGAAGGGAAAACAGCACATTTAATGCTTTACAGTGTGCTCAATGTCCAAAAACGCACATAACAGTCATAGAAGAATGGCAGGAAGTGAAGGGTAGGTACATTAATTTGGAGTACAACTGCTAATGACAACAAATTAACCACATTTTTAATGTCCATCATCAAAAGCATGGGTACATAAACGGTGACATATACGAAGAATGAGCTACTGTGCAGCCATTCAGAGAACGGGACAGCTGGCTGAGATGTATGTAAAAAGATAATAACCCAACCGGGCTCGATGGCTCAGCCTGTAATCCTGAGACTTGGGAGGCTGAGATGGGTGGATTGGCTGAGCCCGCGGCTTCGAGACCTGCCGGGGCAACTTGGTGAGACCTCATCTCCACAATAAATCAAAAAATTAGCCGGGGCGTGGTAGCACGGACCTGTAGTTCCAGCTACTTGGAAAGCTGAGGCGGAAGGATCGCCGGAGCCCAGCAGGTCGAGGCTGCGGTGGCCGGGAGCGGCCGCTGCACTCCAGTCTGGGCGACAGAGTGAGACTCCAACTCAAAAAAAAAAAAAAAAAGATAATAACCCAGTGCCCAGAAGAGTGTGCATAATATGTTATTTGTGTTAAAGGAATGATGCATAAACCAGATTACAGGTTTACACCTGTAATCAAAGCACTTTAGAAGATCGAGATGGGAAGATCACTTGAAGCCAGAAATTCAAGAACCTCCCAGCAAAAAAGAGAAAGAATGAAATTCAAGACCAGCCTGAACAATATAGCAAGACTCTGTCTCTACAAAATATATTTTAAATGAGCCATGTGTGGTGGCACACACCTGTTATCCCAGCTACTTGGGAGACTGAGGTGGGAGGATTGGTTGGGCCCAGGAGGTGGAGGCCACAGTGAGCCATGATCATGCCACTGCACTCCAGCCTGAGCGACAGAGGGAGACCCCCAACTCAAAAAAATAATAAAAAATAATGAATGTGCCATGCTCAGTGGCTCAGCCTCTAATCCCGTGCCTTTGGGAGGCTGAGGTGAGTGGACTGCCTGAGCCCGCGGGCTCATGACCCGCCTGGGCAACTTGGTGAGACCTCATCTCTACAATAAATCAAAAAATTAGCCGGGCGTGGTAGCGCGCGCCTGTAGTTCCAGCGACTGGGAAGGCTGAGGCGGAAGGATCGCCGGAGCCCAGCAGGTCGAGGCTGCAGCGGCCGGGAGCGGCCACTGCACTCCAGTCTGGGCGACAGAGTGAGACTCCAACTCAAAAAAATAATAATAATAATAAATGTTACATACAGATTTTCTCCTGGAGTCTTGGATATCCCTACGAGAAGTCACAAGAAACTGGCAATGGGTTGCCTTAGGCAGGAGAACGTGGCGGGATAACCAGGCAGGGAGAAGACAAGGTGTTCGTTCACTGAACCGTGTACTATGTAGTGAATTGTCTTTGCCAGCGGGTCTCAAACATGTTGCTTTTGGAACACATTTACACTCTTAAAACTACTGAGAACCCCAAGAGCCTTTATTTCTGTGGGTTACGTCTAATGATCACAATGGAAAATATAGTTAGAAACAATTACCAAATCAGGAATAAAACCAAGAAATAAAAAAATAATGGATTCATTTACTTTCAGAAAGTAAGGATAAGCCCATGGCATATGACCCTAAGCAATGTATTTTTATGAAAAATAACTATATTTTGCAAAACAAGAAACATTGGCGTCAGTGAGAAGAGTGGTGTTATTTCATGTGTTTGCCAATCTCTGACGTCTCGCTCAGTTGAAGACAGCTCCAGGCCCCATCTCTGCCTGGCATCCATTCCATCGCGACAGCACACGCCTCGCGTCTCTGGAAAACTCCACTGTGCATTCATGAGAGCGTGAGAGCGAAACATGTAAATCATCTGTCGTTGAGAGTGGTTTCTGTAACCAGGGGCACCCGGGTCACATTTTGAGAACCACAGTGGGTGAATGGAAGGATGCCTGAACATTTCTAATCCTTCAGTCCTTCACTTTTTTCCTAGACTTAAAAAAAAAACTGGAGGAATAACACTCAAGAGATTTTATGCAATTCACATGGGCTGTGTAATACAAAGCAGAGTTCTAAAAACTAGGGAGGACAATTTTGCAGTATTTCAAGATCTCAGCAGATGAGCGTATGACTTGAACCCTGGTGTTATATGATTCCCAAGGTGAGTAGCAGGAAGAGTTTTGCCCTACCTGGAACAAATTTCTAAATTCCAGTCAAGCATAGCTTCTTTGAGTAGGGCAAAATGACCCCGGCTAGAGATTGGCTTAACCGATACAATGACCAAAGACATGCCTTTAAAAGCATCAAACTGGCCAGGCGCGGTGGCTCATTCCTGTAATCTCAGCACTCGGGGAGGCTGAAGCGAGAGGATTGCTTGAGCCCAGGAGTTGAAGACCAGCCTGGGCAACATAGTGAGACAAACAAAATCAAAAAATTAACTGGCCGTGGTGGCGCACACCTGTAGTCCCAGCTACTCGGGAGGCTGAGGCAGGAGGTCGAGGCTGCGATAGCCATGATCAGGCCACTGCACTCTAGTCTGGGCGACAGAGTGAGACCCCCAACTCAAAAAATAAATAAAAGCATCAAATTCTTAAAAGTTAACTCGACGTGAACTTTGACAATACAGAGGGGACCCCAGACTCTGCCCTATGTGCACTAGCATGCAGCAGAAGATGGGATTTGGAGTCTGAGCCGCTGGATTTCAGTCCCGCCTCTCCATATGTTCTTATTTGCTGTGCCATTTTGTGCAGGTCACTTAGCCTCCCTGAGCCCAATACAAAACAAGAATTTGTTGTGAGGCTTATATGAAAAAAGAAACAACTGGTAGAGTGTAAAACAACGAATACTGTTTATCATGACTCCCAGCCGCCACTGCATGACATGGAAAGATGGTGGTCGTTTGAGCTTTTGGATTGTCATGATTTACCCTGAATGTTTCAGCAGGTCCACCAATTAATACACAAGTTCAAGAAAAACGCCCAAAGCCAGAAATGTCTTCAGGAGGGTGTCGTTCTGTTCTGCCCTGCGTGAGGTGGGTGAAGGAGGAGGCTCGGGACCCAGGCTCCCTGGGGACCAGCCATCTGACCTTGGGCAGTATTTCTCAACTTCCCTGAGCCTGGGTTTTCTCTTTGTGTTCCAGAGATAATCCCTTCTTAGCCAGGCGATTGTGCAATTTCAGCAAGCCAGGGCAGGTGCGGCGACGTTAGACACACCGAGGCCCCTGGGAACCACGGCTGTCACTCGGGGAGCAGTGGAAACCACCGGGGGGCTAGAGTCAGCACCAATTTCCCATTAGCTCTTTGTATGTCAAGAGGTCCTAAAATTCCATCCCTCCGGGGTCCTCCCCTTCACTTATATGCATTCCTCTAATTCCAGCTGGAAACTGGAAACTACCTTCCACCTGACACTGGCGGGCAGGACAGTGGCCAGCATCAAGCCAGACTGAGTAGCCTGAGGGGTAAGTTTGAATCTCTCTCTCTCTCATTATCAGGGGATTACCCCAGGATGACCTTACTTCCGGGCACAGACGCAAGGACATTCTGTATCATGCAAATGACTGACCATGCCAAGTTTTGGGACTCAGACCACTGAGGGTTATTTGTTTTCCAACATGTATGCATTGAGCACCTGTGTCCAACTTGAAAATGCAAGGACCATTGAGAAAGCAGAGGAAGAATCATGAAGGACCACACTTCCATTAATAAACACCCGAGTGACTGAAACTGGAGCTATGACATGGCCCTGTCCGGTACTGTTTAAATAGTCCAAGGCAGGCTCACAGAAACACTAATGAAGTCACACGTGTATATTAAAATTGTCAGCCAGGCGCGGTGACTCACGCCTATAATCCCAGCACTTTGGGAGGCAGAGACCAGAGGATTGCCTGAGCCCACGGGTTCGAGACTAGCCTGGGCCACATGGTGAGATCTCATCTCTACCATAAATCAAAAACTTAGCCGGGCATGATGGTGCATGCCTGTAGTTTCAGCTCCTTGGAAGGATGAGGCAGAAGGATCACCTGAGCCCAGTAGGTCGAGGCTGTGGTAGCCATGAGTGTGTCACTGCCCTCTAGCCTGGGTGACAGAGGGAGACTCCGACTCAAAAAAAAAAATTTTCCAGCCAGGCTCGGTGGCTCAGCCTGTAATCCCAGTATCTTGGGAAGCAGAGGCAAGTGGATTACCTGAGTCCATGGGTTCGAGACCCACCCGGGCAACTTGGTGAGACCTCATCTCTACAATAAATCAAAAATTATCTGGGCGTGGTAGCGCACGCCTGTAGTTCCAGATACTTGGAAGGATGAGGCAGAAGGATCGCGGAGTCCAGCAGGTCGAGGCTGCGGAGGCTGGGAGTGTGCCACCACCCTCCAGCCTGGGCGACAGAGTGAGACTCCAACTCAAAAAAATAAAAATTTCTAGTAGCCATAGTTTATTTGATTTGATAACTTTTATTTACCCTTTTTCGTCATAGACTTTTTTTGTTTTACCATTTAAACCTTTTTTTTGTTCCCCTCCCCACTTCCTCTTCTGAGTCTCTGTGTCCATGATACATTCTCGAAGTCTTTGCAGATCCTCAGCTTAGCACCCACTCATGAGTGAGAACATGTGGTGTTTGGTTTTCTGTTCCTTAGTCAGTTCTCGAGTGGCCACAATTTAAACAACAAAAGAGAAACAGAAGCCGGGCTCAGTGGCTCAACCTGTAATCCCGCGCCTTTGGGAGGCTGAGGTGAGTGGATTGCCTGAGCCCACAGGCTCGAGACCCGCCTGGGCAACTTGGCGAGACCTCATCTCTACAATAAAATCAAAAAATTAGCTGGGTGTGGTAGCGTGCGCCTGTAGTTCCAGCTACTCGGAAGGCTGAGGCGGAAGGATCGCCGGAGCCCAGCAGGTCGAGGCTGTGGTGGCCGGGAGCGGCCACTGCACTCCAGTCTGGGCGACAGAGGAGACTCCAACTCAAAAAAAAAAAAAAAAAAAAAGAGAAACAGATAAAATAAAATTTAATAATAAACTTTTTTTAGTCCGCTATATCCAGAATGTTATCTCAGCTATGTGATCTATATAAAAATGATGTTAGTTTACATTTTTTTGTTACCATGTCTTCCGAATCTGCTGTGTATTCTACACTTACACCACATGTGGGTTCAAACTAGCCACATTTCAAGTGCTTGGGGAGCCCACGTGGCCAGTGGCCACATATATAGCACAGCACAGGTCTAGACAAGGAAAGGTCACATAGCAAATATTTTACTTTGTGGCCAGGTGCAACTACTCAGCTCTGCCTTGTCACATGAAAGCAGTCACAGATGATCTGTAAATGAATGAGTGTGGCAGTGTTGCAATAAAACTTTATTTATAAAAACAGGCAGCTGGGGCCAGGCACGGGGCTCATGCCTATAGTTCCAGCTACTAAGGAGGTTGAGGTAGGAGGATCACTTGAGCCAAGGAGTCTGAGGCTGCAGTGAACTGGGATCCTCCTGCTGCACTCCAGCCTCGGGGACAGAGTGAGACCCTGTCTCTAAAACAAACAAAAGAAAACCGGGGCGCAGTGCCTCACGCCTGTATTCCCTACACTTTGGAAGGCAGAGGCGAGAGGATTGCCTGAAGCTACGGGTTCGAGACCAGCCTGGGCAACTTTTGGCAAGACATCGCCTCTACAATAAATCAAAAAATTAGTCGGACATGGTGGCGTGCACCTGTAGTTCCAGCTACTTGGAAGACTGAAGCGAAAGGATCGCCGGAGCCCAGCAGGTCGAGGCTGCGGTGGCCATGAGCGTGCCACTGCACTCCAGCCTGGGCGACAGAGTGAGACTCCAACTCAAAAAATAAAAAAACTTTAAAAATAATAATACTTTTAAAAACCAGGCAGCTGGCTGCAGTTGACCTTTGCACGTATTCATCCAAAAAGTAAGTGAAACGCAAGTCCACGTATGCATCAGGCATGGGAAGGAACTTGATTTCTGCCCTCCGCCCCGGTCCTGATTCTCCCATCTTTCATTGCTGGCTTTTTATCTCTGGTCGAGAGAGACCACCAGAACCAGTTACTAAGTTACCCCAAAACAAAGGACCCAGAACTTCAAAAACACAAGACAAGAACAAGCAGCAGCTCTCCTGGTGTTCCCAACTCAGACTCCTGTCCTGCGTCTGCTGTGACACTCGGTGCAGCTGCCAGCACCGTCACACCCCGTCCCATGGGAGCCACGGGTGTCTTGGTCCCAGGTTGAGACGCAGAAGCGGGACCATCTGCCAGAACACAAGTTGCTCGTGTTTCCAGTGTTAACAGTTCGTGTCCTCGCCTCCCACCCAAAGTGGAAATATGGGTCCACACAAAGGCAGAGAGAATGGAAGCAAAGTAGAAATGGATGCGGCCCGCAAGGCGCTAACCCCCGTTGGGAGAGCAGCGTCGCAGGAGACCACGCATACTGGATGGTGTGACACGCCAGACCGAGGGGCCACCTGACAGCACAGAGCAGCGGGTCACTGAGATCTGGGGGGACTGACAAGCTAGGACAAGGTCGAGGCCATGGCAGGAGACCAGCTGGTGTGGCCACACCCCACATGCCAGCTGGGCAGGGCCCCTGTTGGCTCCCAGTCGAGCCCCCTGTTGGCGCCCAGTCCTCCGGTCCACAAGGTGGGCTGACTCATACATAATTCAATAGGGATCCAAAGTGTGGCTCTGGTGTGAACACAATTCTTTTCTGTTTTTTTTTTAAGTCAGAGTCTCACTCTGTCACCCAGGCTCAAGTGCAATGGCACAATCACAGTTCACTGCAGCCTTGACCCCCTGGGCTCAGGTGATTCTCCCGCCTCAGCCTCTGAGTAGCTGGGACTACAGGCACGCGCCATCATGCCCAGCTAATTTTTTAATTTTTTTGCCGAGATGGGGTCTCACTTTGTTACCCAAGCTGGTCTCAAACTCCTGGACTTAGGCAATCCTTCCATCTTAGCCTCCCAAAGTTCTGGGATTACAGATGTGAGCCACCATGCCTGGCTGGACATGCTCTTGGAAACGATTTAGCTGTCATGTGAGTGTATATTTGTGTCTCATTTTCCACCAGGGAAATTGTTATGTTACCAGAATAGCTGGAATTTTGTTTTTTTTTTGAGTTGGAGTCTCACCCTGTCACCCAGGCTGAAGTGCAGCAGCACGCTCCCGGCCACCACAGCCTCGACCTGCTGGGCTCTGGCGATCCTTCCGCCTCAGCCTTCCGAGTAGCTGGAACCACAGGTACCCAACTAATTTTTTAATTTATTGTAGAGACAAGGTCTCGCCAAGTTGCCCAGGTGGGTCTCAAACCTGTGGGCTCAAGCAATCCTCTCGCCTCGGCCTCCCAAATTGCTGGGATGACAGGCTTGAGCCACTGCACCCAGCCCTTATTTTTTTGTTTTCATTTTTATGTGTTTTTTCTTATTTCAATATCCCTAAGGGATACAAACAGTTTTTGGACTGGGCTTTAAGAGCATCCACCGTCCCCGCCTGTGCACATGGTACCCACAGGTGATTTTTCGTCCTCCCACCCCTCCCCCTCCCCCTTCTAAGTTTTGGTGTCCAAAGGCCATTTCTTCACGCCTTTGCAGGTCTTTGGTTTAACTGCCACTTAGGAGAACACGCGGTGTTTGGTTTCCTGTTCCTGAGTGAGTTCGCTTAGGATCATTGCTCTTAAAATATGTTTACTATGGTGTCCAACACTGGAGGTTTTATTTTGAGCTTCTCATTACTGCTACTTGAAGATAATTACTGCCACCAAGAGAAGGCACCCCACACGCCACCCTTCTCTTCTCGATAGAACAGAATTGTGAATTTCCACTGGTTAAGATCAGAGAGGAGTGATGCTGCACTGGTTAGAAACCTGGAAACGGGCCGGGCTCAGTGGCTCAGCCTGTAATCCCAGCACTTTGCAGGCCGAGGCCAGTGGATTGCCTGAGTCTGCAGGTTCGAGACCCACCCGGGCATCTTGGCAAGACCTCATCTCTACAATAAATCAAAAATCAGCTGGGTGTGGTAGCACGCGCCTGTAGTTCCAGCTACTCGGAAGGCTGAGGCGGAAGGATAGCAGGAGTCCAGCAGATCGAGGCTGCAGTGGCCGGGAGCGTGCCACTGCACTCCAATCTGGGTGACAGAGTGAGATTCCAACTCAAAAAAAAAAGAATCCTGGAAACCACTTCCAGAAATTCGAAAGACACATGCGCGTGCGCACGCGCGCACACACACACACACACACACACACACACACACACACACACACACACATACGCTTTCGCACATTCTCACAGAAACGTGCTTGCACACACATTTATGCACACCAGTGTCCACTAATGAGATCATTTCCTGACAGATGGACCCTCCCCCTGGGCATGGAGAGACCATTTCAGCCACTGTAGCTGTGTCTAGATTAGTGTGTCTGCAGGTGGTCAATCTGCTACCTGGAAGGGGACTTAGGGACTAGATAAAGCCTTTAGTCATTTTTTTTAAATATGGAGGCAAAGCCGGGCTCGGTGGCTCAGCCTGTAATCCCGTGCCTTTGGGAGGCTGAGGTGA
>NW_007075794.1:130016-130286 GCF_000164805.1 Carlito syrichta
AAAAAAATAAAATAAAATAAAATAAAATATGGAGGCACCAACCTGTCTTAGCCAGTTCAGGATCCCGTAAGAAAATACCATGGACTGGGTGGCTTAAGCAATGAATATTTATGTCTCACAGTTCTGAGGCTAGAAAGGCCAAGACCACAATGCCGACATTCAGTGTTTGATGAGGGCTCAACTCCTGGTTTTCAGACAGCCACCCTCCTGCTGTGTCTCCACATGGTGGGCCAAGAAGGCTTTGGGCTCCTCCTCCTCTTTTTTTTTTTT
>NW_007075794.1:130498-138892 GCF_000164805.1 Carlito syrichta
GCTGGGCTCCGGCAATCCTTCCGCCTCAGCCTTCCAAGTAGCTGGAACTACAGGCGCGTGAGACCACGCCCGGCTAATTTTTTGATTTGTTGCAGAGATGAGGTCTCACCAAGTTGCCCACGCGGGTCTCGAACCCACGGGCTCAGGCAATTGACTCACCTCAGCCTCCCAAGGTACGGGATTACAGGCTGAACCATCGGGCCCGGCTTCCTCCTCCTCTTATAAGGGCACAAATCTCGTCCTGGGGGTCCACCCTCATGCCTTCATCTAAACCAGTCATCTCCCAAAGCCCCTGTCTCCAAACACTACCACACTGGGATCTGGGGCTTCAACACAAGAATTCTGAGGGGACATAACGTTCCATCCACAGCACCTGGGAATTCCCTTGACTGGTCACTGAAGTTCATTCCACAGGGGATTTGCATCATGCTGGGACAAAAGCTTCCCTTGGAACACTGTGTTTTCATTTCATGGATAGTCATGGCCGAGACACATGTAGACCATACTTGAAGCTAATCCTGGCATTCTCATCGATACCACCAATGCTATACAGTTATTTTTTAAAAGGTATAGATGGCTTATCTTGTTAGTTTCAGTAACTATGAAAGCATATTTGTGGGATTGAGGGGTAATCACACAAACCAATGACTAATGATGTTTAAGTAAACAATCATGGAGGCCCAAACTTTACCTGTATGATGACCACTTGTAAGCCTAATCCTGAATTGTACCCCACATCTTTAAAATAAAATAAATAAATCATTCATTGACTCGGTTTGCTCTGCTATTGGGCTTTAGAGCAGGCTCTGTGGACACACATATTATCATTTGTGAGTGGTTATTTTCTATTGTAAAGGTCAAGCGCTGGTCAACGTATGTCATTCATAAGATGTACACAAGCTGTTTGCTGAAATTCTGTTTACCGTTTTCAGAAATAAGCATTTCTTTGATGACAGATGGCCAATTTTCCATCGAGACAACCCCTGTGAGTAAATGAATATGTGTTTGGGGTGAAACAGATCATGCCGAGTGTTGGTGAGGACATGGAGGAACTGGAACCCTCATGCGGGTGGGAGCATCAGATGGTACAACCACTTTGGAAAATGGCTTCTCCGAGAAAACACCAAATGGCGGATGGTGCCAGTGCACTGGGAGGGCCCGAAGGCCCCAGAATGGGAGACTGTAGTGGCTCCACAGAGGTTTCAGCAGCGGCCTCCAGGATGAGGAGGTCATGGCCGTGGTCGGGCCAGGCCAAGGCCGCAGAGCTCACGGAGGCCAGGTCGAGGACAAGGAATGGATTGCCTGTCACCAAGCTGGGCCACCTGGTCAAGGACACAAAGACTGAGTCGCTAGAGGAGCTCAGGCACTGAGTCCCTGCGCCCGGCCGGCGTGTTGATTTCAAAATCCATCCAGGTTGCTGCCTGTGTCAGTAGATTGCTTCACTACAATAGTTCCTGCTGTTGCTGGGTGGTGTCCCACGTGGATATTCCTCAGCCTGTTTATCTGCTCCCCTGTGAGTGGACATACACGTTGTCTCCTGTTCGGGGCTATTCCATATGAAGCCACCGTGGACATTAATGCATAGGCCTTTGTGTGAAGTACCTTTAAATTTCCCTCAGGTAAATACTTAGGAGCAGGCTGGCTGGATCATCTTGTAGGGTATGTGTTTACTTTTTTGAGATGTCATCTGGGCGCAATGGCTCAAGCCTGTCATCCCAGCACTTCGGGAGGCCGAGGAGAGAGAATTGCCTGAGCCTGGGGGTTCGAGACGACCAGCCTGGGCAGCTTGGTGAGACCTCGTCTCCACAGTAAATCAAATACTTAGCCAGGCGCGGCGCAGTGGCGTGTGCCTGTGGTTCCAGCTACTTGAAGGCTGAAGCGGAAGAATCGCCTGAGCCCAGCATGTCAAGGCTGTGATGGCCATGAGTATATCCCCGCACTCCAGCCTGGTTGACAGAGTGAGACTCCGACTCAAAAAATAAATAAATAAAAAATAATCATTATGGAGGGAGCCAGGGAAAGAAGAGACATGTGCTGCTTGATTCCACTTATAGAAAATGCTGGAAAATGCCAAGGGATGTACACTGAAAGAGCAGCTCAGCAGCTGCCCGGGGATGGGAGGTCCGCGAGGGGTGAAGGGGGACCCCAAAGGGCCATGAGGGGCTTTGGAGGGGTCAGACACGTTCGCTTTTTTTATTGGGGCAACAGTTTCAAAAGTGATCACATCAGATACTCAGAATACGTGTAGTCCCACGTGTGCCAAGTATACCTCCATCAAGCTGTTAAAAACTAGTTTGAGCCGGGCTCGGTGGCTCAGCCTGTAATCCCGCGCCTTTGGGAGGCTGAGGTGAGCGGATTGCCTGAGCCCGCGGGTTCGAGACCCGCCTGGGCAACTTGGCGAGACCTCATCTCTACAATAAAATAAAAAAATCAGCCGGGCGTGGTAGCACGTGCCTGTAATAACGGCTACTCGGAAGGCTGAGGCGGAAGGATCGTCGGAGCCCAGCGAGTCGAGGCTGCGGTAGCCGGGAGTGGCCACTGCACTCCAGTCTGGGCGACAGAGTGGACTCCAACTCAAAAAATAATAATAATAAATAAATAAACAAACTAGTGCGAGAAGTCATGATTAGAAATGGCTTGAATTAGAGGCCATTCTAAAAATTAGAGGCCGGGCATGGTGGCTCAAGCCTGTAATCCCAGCACTTTGGGAGGCCGAGGTGAGGGGATTGCCTGAGCCCACAGGTTCGAGACCATCCCGGGCAACTTGGCAAGATCATGTCTCCACAATAAATTAAAAATTAGCTGCATGTGGTAGTAGAATTCGAATTCAATCTGGTAGGCTGGGGAAGGGGTGGGGAAAGGGAATGAGAACCAGGCTGAAGACCAAGGGACGCAGGAGTGGGACAGGCCTCGGAGGCTCCAGGGGACACGTGCTGCCCCGGCACCAGCTCCCACTGCCTTCTGCCGCAAGCTGCCTCCGTCCCAGCCACCGCTGTGGCCAGCACGAGGTTTGCCTAATGCCCAGGTCACCTGGGTGTTGCCAGCAGCCCCCTCTGCACCCATTTCTTTTCTTTCCTTTTTTTGATTTGGAGTCTCACTCTGTCGCCCAGACTGGAGTGCAGTGGCACGCTCCCGGCCACCCCAGTGTCAACCTGCTGGGCTCAGACAATTCTTCCAGCTCAGCCTTTCAAGTAGCTGGAACTACAGGCGCGCGCTACCACGCCCGGCTAATTTTTAATTTATCGTGGAGACGTGGGCTCGTCAAGTTGCCCGGGATGATCTCGAACCTGTGCGCTCAGGCAATCCACTCGCCTCGGTCTCCTAAGTGCTGGAATTACAGGCTGAGCCACCAAGCCCAGCCACAAAATGGTTATTGTAATCACGGACACTAGATGTCCCTGAGTGGCCTGGCTTCCTACTCGCCCGGGTTTCCTCTCACCCCACACTCCTGTCACTACCAACTACTGCCATGTCCTGTGTGGTACCTCATTCCAGTTGCCCCTACTGGCTCTCCCAGTGATAGGCCGCCCAGGTTGACGGCAAATAATGCCACAAGGACTCACCCCACACCATCCCTTCCTGGAACCCTGTGAGGCTGTCTTCATCGTGTATATTCACACACCCAGGAGCAGTGCTCTTGGGTCCTAAGCATATTAATTTGACTGTACTCCCATCACGTTTGATCCTAAATGGGTCCTCAAGAAAGGATTTTGGCCGGGCTCAGTGGTTCAGCCAATAATTGCAACACTTTGGGAGTCTGAGAGTGGATCACCTGAGCCCACGGGTTCGAGACCAGCCTGGGCAACTTGGCGAGACCTCGTCTCCACAATAAATTTTTTAAAAATTAGCCAGGTTTGGTAGCACATGCCTGTAGTTCTGGCTACTTGGAAGGCAGAGGCGGAAGGGTCACCGGAGCCCAGTGAGTCCACGCTGGGGTGGCTGTGAGTGTGCCACTGCACTCCAGTCTGGGCAACAGAATAAGACTCCAACTTAAAAAAATTTTTAAAAAGAATGGATTTTGAGCACCTAAGAAAGCACTGGTTCAGGGGGCGTGAAGGGAGTACATGTCAGTTGCATTCCCTGGTAGGGTTGCTGGAACAGGCAAATAAAAATATGGCACACCTGGTGACATTTGCATTTTAAAATGCAAACTTAACCGAATGTCCTGTATTTTATCTGGCAACCCGATTTCCAACTAAAAACACAAATTCAAGGGTTTTGTTTTTGTCGTTCTTGTTACTGAAGGTTTTTAGAGACAGGGTCTCACTATGTTGCCCAGGCTAGTCTCAAACTCCTGACTTCCAGTGATCCTCCTGCCTCGGCCTCCCAAAGCACTGGGATTACAGGTGAAAGCCACTTCACCTGGCCTAAGTTCAAGGTTTGATGACTCTTCTCAGATTGGGGCACAGACTCCTAGAATCACCATTACATGTTGAAATTGGGGAAACTCCACAAACATTTGCCTACAAGTGATATATTTTAAAAGTCCATACAACAAAATTACAATAAACATTTATTAAGTTATAATTTTCACAATATTTTAATTCTGTTCTGAGATCTACAAATATCTCTACATCACACCAAAGCCATTTATTTAATAAATAAAGGAAATGTATATATATTGCTTGACAACAAAAAATAAGCCCGATACATTTATGTCTATATAAGATATTTGTCGAATTGGTTTCCCTAGGCTCACAGAACAAAAGTGCACAGACACACACACACCAGTATGTTCAGATCAAATGGATTTATATTGTGTCCAATCAAATGCTCTATAAATTGTATAAGCAGATACACAAAGTAACAAATTGGATCATGAATCCTCTGTTGATCATGGGCATCAAACCTCACAGGTACGATTTCCAGTTAAGAACAGAGGAAGAACAGGATTTTATAGTGTGTGCGAATCACCGTCACCACCACAAGAAATCGACTGAGTTACACGGAATTCGGAGATTTAACACACATGCGGATATTGAATTGACACTACAATAAAACCTTGAAATCTACAATAAAGCCTTGAAATCTGCAAAAAGACATGAGAACACGGGGTCAGTGATATCATTAGCTGCCACGGGCTTTCAGTAGACGACACAAGTGACAGTGAGCTTTTTATGCCGCCACGAGAAAAGCCAGAATTGGTCCGTCAAGATGCTGAACACAGAGAACTCAACACACAGAGCGAAGTTTGTTGACACCAGACACTATAGGCCACAGACGGCTGTTCCATATGGATATGAAGGGTGCTAGGAGATTCTGCAAAATATATGTCATTCTTTTATTCACAAGTGATGAGCAAAAGTTCAACTATTCCAATGGCCAGAACCAAAACATTTTGCAGAAGGTGACAGATCTATCATTTTTTTAAAATGTTGGGAGTGGGGGTTGACACGATGGGACCTTAGGGAGTCCCTCTGAACTCCCACAGGTCGGCAAGAACTGGGTTTTCAGTGAAGCCAGCAATCCAAAGCCCAGCAGGGAGAAGTCCACCTTACAGGTGGACAACATCCGTCCAAAGCATGTTAAAGGGCAGAGGGGATGGCTGCTTAGGACTTCCACTAGCAACGAATGGCTTTAGGTTTCATGTTGGTCACTTGATATGTTACTCTTAACCATGTCTGTGAACTCGCAAGGGTCTGGTGGCGACCCACAACTGCTGCCGCCCTCCCTGCCAGGCAGCCCTGCTGGCTGTGGACGGTCATGTGCTAATCTTCCCAACCTGCATGCTCTCACCAGTCCCCAGTGGGTGATGCCCTGCTTGGTTGCTGTCCCCACTACAGCCACAAAGACACAGTCCCTATCCCTGATGCTTCTGCTCCCGACCCCTGCACGAGCCAGGCTGCGGTGCCCAGCGTGGCCTGCTGCAACTCGTTTCCAGGGGAACGGAATTCAACACCTTTCCATGGCATTCACCCCCGCTGGATGCGTGGAGACCCAGGCACGACCCACAGGGCCAGCTTTCAAGAGTCTGTTGCTATGCACTGCCACCAGAAGCGGTCTCAGGACTGAAACTCGCAGCAAAAGAAACCACATGGCTGGGACCAGAAGCCCATCTAGAAGCGGGTCTCAGTTCCCGGGTGTCGAGGACGAGATCGCTGGACACCGACCCACTCACCCACACACATCCAGCACGGAGAGATGGTGGGTCTTCTGGTGTTGTTTCTAGGTTATTTTCTGTTCTCAGTGAAGTAAGTATTTATTGTGATACTGAAGTACTGGGAAATGAACACTGACCAACCTAAAGACGTTTAAAAACAGAGTCTTCATGATAACAGACCACAGTTTTCATCAGAATGTTTTTATGTCACAATCAGCGAACTGTTGCACTAATATAGTCGACAGCCGTGAAGATATAAAAAAGGTTCCTCTTCAAGGTGTGAGATGTGGTAGAAAAATACATCTTTTCCACATACAAAAGAGAGAAAACTGAAGAGATGGCGGAAGGCCCAATACCCTGCAAGCTTCCATGGAATGGAGAAAGGAAAAAATCCCCGACTACTTGGGGTTAAGAATATGCCCAAGCCGGGCTCGGTGGCTCAGCCTGTAATCCCGTGCCTTTGGGAGGGTGAGTGAACTGCCTCAGCCTGCGGGTTCGAGACCCACCTGGGCAACTTGGCGAGACCTCATCTCTACAACAAAAAACAAATAAATGCCGGGCTCGGTGGCTCAGCCTGTAATCCCGCGCCTTTGGGAGGCTGAGGTGAGCGGATTGCTTGAGCCCGCGGGTTCGAGACCCGCCTGGGCAACTTGGTGAGACCTCATCTCTACAATAAATCAAAAATCAGCCAGGCGTGGTAGCACGCGCCTGTAGTTCCAGCTACTTGGAAGGCTGAGGCGGAAGGATCACCGGAGCCCAGCAGGTTGAGGCTGCGGTGGCTGGGAGCGGCCACTGCACTCCAGTCTGGGTGACAGAGTGAGACTCCAACTCAAAAAAAAGAAAAAAAAGAATATGCCCAAACAAAAGTGAAATTTATGCATCAAAAACCAAGAGATTTTCAAATCTGGCCCTAGGATTTCTATCAAAATTTCCAATCGTGTTCTACCCTCAAAAGACCCTCAGATGACCACAGATGCTTTCATTAAAAATGAAGGTGGCAGCCGGGCTCGGAGGCTCAGCCTGTAATCCTGTGCCTTTGGGAGGCTGAGGTGAGTGGATTGCCTGAGCCCGTGAGTTCGAGACCCGCCTGGGCAGCAAGACCTCATCTCTACAATAAATCAAAAAATCAGCCGGGCGTGGTAGCGCCTGCCTGTAGTTCCGGCTACTTGGAAGGCTGAGGCGGAAGGATCTCCGGAGCCCAGCAGGTCGAGGCTCCGACCTGGGCGACAGAGTGAGACTCCAACTCAAAAAAAAAAAAAAAAAAGAAGGTGGCTGGGCACCGTGGCTCATGCCTGTAATCCCAGCACTTTGGGAGGCTGAGGGAGGATCGCTTGAGCCCAGGAGTTTGAGACCAGCCTGGGCAACATAGCGAGCTCTCCTCTCTACAAAAAATAAAAAATAAATTAGCTGCATGTGGTGGCATGTACCTGTAGTCCCAGCTACTCGGGAGGCTGAAGAGGGGCAGATCGCCTGAGCCCAGGAGGTCAAGGCTGTGGTGAGCCATGATTGCGTCACTGAACTCTAGCCTGGGCAACAGTGAGATCCTGTCTCAAGAGGAAAAAGAAAAAAGAAGACATCTTTCACTCGAGCATATCAAGCTACAAAAACTGACTTAAGAACCTACATTTAGCCCAATTGGAAAGAAACAGCGCAGAGCTTCGATGGCAATTTTCAACTGACACTCGAGGTCTCGATCCGCTGCCCCCAGATACACATACCTCCCTCCATTTACTGGGCGTTAAAATGATGATCCCATCAAGAGCTCAGGGGAACACAGGGCCCATCGTGCCTCAGGAATGAGCAGAGAGGACAGAAGGAGTGAGGGTCACAGTCGGCCCAACGACAGTGTAAGACTTAACACTTGGGCATCTTACAGGACCACAGAGGAGGAGCCAAGGCAGGGCCAGGAGCCACTGGCTTTGTACACAGAATGCCAGTGCCTCCCTGGGCAGGATAGACAAAGCCAGGTTTTCCAGCCTAAACCGGAAACAGTCAAACACCCTAAAAGCAATGGCAATAACCTCCCCGGTCAGTTACACCCTGTGCTGAAACAGTCACGTGGAGTATCCAAATGACAACACTGGGACGATTGCAGCCCAGATGTCAGGTGTTCGAATGGAGCAAATTTTGGAAAGTGATTTGAACCCAGGATTTTGGGTCCCATGATATGCACCTTAAACACAGAAATTTAGGCCAGGTGCGCTACTTGGAAGGCTGAGATGGAAGGATCGGCCTGAGCCCAGAAAGTCGTGGGTGTGGTGGCCATGAGCATGCCACTGTACTCTAGCCTGGGC
>NW_007075794.1:138912-152705 GCF_000164805.1 Carlito syrichta
GGGGGGGCTGGGTGTGGTGGCTCAACTTTGGGAGGCCGAGGCAAGAGGACTGCCTGAGCCCAAGGGTTTGAGACCAACCTGGTCAACTTGTTGAGACCTCGTCTCTACAATAAATAAAAAAATTATTCAGGCATGGTAGCGTGTGCCTGTAGTTCCAGCTGCTTGGAAAGGCTAAGGTGGAAGGATCACCTAAGCCCAGCCGGTCAGTGCTGGGGTGGCTGTGAGTGTGCCACTGCACTCTAGCCTGGGTGACAAAGTAAGACTTCAACTAAAAAAAAAAAAAAAAAAAAAAGACATGGAAATTTTTTCAACACCCTTAGAAATATCTGCATGTTTTCCAGATATTTGCAACTAAAAATAAAGCCTCAACCAGGGTCGGTGGCTCAGCCTGTAATCCTGCGCTTTGGGAGGCTGAGGTGAGTGGATTGCCTGAGCCCGCAGGTTCGAGACCCGCCTGGGCAACTTGGCGAGACCTCATCTCTACAATAAATCAAAAATCAGCCAGGTATGGTAGCGCGCGCCTGTAGTTCCAGTTACTTGGAAGGCAGAGTCGGAAGGACTGCCGGAGCCCAGCAGGTCAAGGCTGCGATGGCCGGGAGCGACCACTGGATTCCAGTCTGGGATACAGAGTGAGACTCCATCTCAAAAAAAAAAAAAAAAAAAAAAACTTCAGGAAAAACAACTCAGATCTCTTCCAGGGCTTGTTGGTTGCTGCTTATGAATCCTGAGAATGCTTTACGAACCGCAATACGCTCGGACCTGTCATTTGCTGTTACTGGTTGCTTTCCTTCCTGGGTCCCGAGTCAGCCAAAAACCAAATGAAACGAACAAGGAAACCTCAAGGGTCTGGGTGCAGTAGCTCACACCTGTAATCCCAGCACTTTGGGAGGCTGAGCCAGGAGAATCACTTGAGGCCAGGAGTTTGAGGCCAGCCTGGGCAACATAGCGAGGCTACGTCTCTGCAAAAAAATATAAAAAATTATCTGGGTGTGGTGGTGCAAGCCTATAGGTCCCAGCTACATGGAAGGCTGAGGTGGGAGGACTGTTAGAGCCCAGGAGATCGAGGCTACAGTGAGCCACTCACTCCAGCCTGGAGGACAGAGTGAGACCCCGACTCAAAAGAACAAAAAAGACTTTAAGGGCACAGCTTTCATGGGCATGTCTAGCTGGCCAACAGTGAACAGACCTTGCGTGATCTTTGTGCTTACCCAATAGCTCGTGGCATCAAACCCCTGAGACATTTCTCAGCCCTTTTGTGCATTTTCCTTTGCAAAATGTTGAGATTAAAACACACCGGGAATTAAAATCCCAGGTCTTCTAGAAATAAGGACTTCTTTGTTTAGAAACATGACGCATGGGGGATTGGCGGGGGTCGCTGGGATCTGGGGGTGGAATCTCACCCCCAGCCCAACTGTCCACATTCAGGAGCGACACCAAGACGCCAACACCCACCAAAAATAACACAACATAAGCTCACAGCTTTGGAACACGAAATGACGCGTGCAGACCTACCTCACTCCCGACCCCTCCACCAGACACAAGCACCGCCCGCCTCTAAACTCCGAAATGCCAGATTCGCACGTCCTTCCCCTCCATGTAAAGTTTTAATATACTTGACTCAATCTGCCTTTATTAGAAAACCTTACAAAAGATGTATTTAAATGCTTGAAAAAATTAATTTTATGCTCTATGCACAGATAAGTTTCTCTTACTGTACAACTAAATAGGGTTCTATCCTTTGTTTAAAAAATATTTCTTTTTTTCCCACTAATGACACCTGGCAAGGAGTCCTACGGAAATGACGCGCCATCCTCCTGGGAGGTGTCAGAGGGGCCAGGACGGTGGAAAGAGCCTCAGACGCGCCACTCTCCTGCTGGGTCCCATTTATTGCCTGGGGCTCGGCGGTTTCCAGGTGCCGCCTCCGACGGCCTCACTTGTCCTTGGCGCGGTCCAGGGTTTCCAGCACCCTGGAGAGGCGGATGTTGAGCACCCGTACCTGGTTCTCCAGCTGTTCCAGCTTCCCCTCCAGGCCGGGGCCGCCAGGGCCGGCGGCACCAGCGCAGCTGTGGAAGCCCATGGGCCCGGTCATGAAGTAGACGGCCACCACAAAGCACAGCGGCAGCACGGTGTTCTCGGGCTCGCCCTCGTACTTGTGCAGGATGTACATGCACGACATCGAAAACAGGACCACCCGCACGACCCAGAAGCAGCGGCCGAACACCACGTGCAGCACGTTGAAGACGAAGCCCAAGGTCAGGGACAGGAGCCAGTAGGCCAGGAGGACGATGACCACCAGCAGCAGGGCGCGGGCCGGGCTGTTGGCCACCGAGGCCGGGCTGAAGTACTGCGACAGGTTGGACACTGCGGGGCGGAAGAGAGGAACCGGGCGGGTTACACGGGGGCTTCCCCAACGGGCTCGGAAGGCCTCTCCGACGACCGAGGAACCCAGACGAGCCTCCGCCTTCCTTCCCATGGACGTCAAGCCCAGTGAGAAGACTGGGGTGACCCTGGAAGCCTGCCCCCACCGTGAGTGTACCTGGGGGCAGAGCCTGTACACGCTATCCTGTCATTTCCACAGTCATTTCCAATAAATGCCTAGTTTCTTTCTTTTTTTTTTTGAGTTGGAGTCTCACTCTGTCACCCAGACTGGAGTGCAGTGGCCGCTCCCGGCCACCGCAGCCTCGACCTGCTGGGCTCCGGCGATCCCTCCGCCTCAGCCTTCCGAGTAGCTGGAACTACAGGCGCGCGCTACCACGTCCGGCTAGTTTTTGATTTATTGGGGAGATGAGGTCTCACCAAGTTGCCCAGGCGGGTCTCGAACCCGCGGGCTCAGGCAATCCACTCACCTCAGCCTCCCAAAGCGCGGGATTACAGGCTGAGCCACCGAGCCCAGCTAAATGCCTAGTTTCAAGTTGCACACATAGCTGCCTAGGAGAAAGGCATTTCCCAGCTGCCCTTGCAGCTACAGGACTAAGTTTTGGCTAAAGAGACAAAAGCAGAAGTGTTGTACAGTAACTTCAAGGCATTGTCCCTAAAAGTAGCAGGAATGTGCCTTTTACCTCTTCTGCCTGCTGGAATGTAGATGCAATGACTGCAGCTGGGGCAGTCATTTTGGGCCATGAGGGCAGGCCCGTCATTTATAAGGGAGCAATAAAATGCTTTGGTCCAGAATGTGACATGCATCAGAGTCATCATACTCGCCTAACCACCTCCCTGTGAATTTTCATATAAGAAGGTTTATGCCACTGTTATCTTGGATCTGTTACAACCACACCTAATCCCAACCGGTCCACACACACGGAGTTCCAGACTAAGAATGGAGTGAGATGGAGGGGGAGCATCTTCTGTGTGCCCAACTGAAGGCCATGTCAGGTGGAAAAGTCAAAAGAACAGTCAAATAAGCATTCCTAGCCAAACCACCTGGGCTTACCCATGATTAAATGTGCCACATTTTGCTTTACCTATTTATATATTTTTCTGGTTGACCCATTTCAAAGTTAGATACACCATATTTCATCATGCATCTTTTAAGAATAAATACAAGCCGGGCTCGGTGGCTCAGCCTGTAATCCCACGCTTTTGGAGGTTGAGGTGAGTGGATTGCCTGAGCCCACGGGTTCAAGACCCACCTGGACAACTTGGCGAGACCTCATCTCTACAATAAGTCAAAAATTAGCCCAGCGCGGTAGCACACACCTGTAGTGCCAGCTACTTGGAAGGCTGAGATGGAAGGATCGCCGGAGCCCAGCAGGTTGAGGATGTGGTGGCCGGGAGCGGCCACTGCACTCCAGTCTGGGCGACAGAGTGGGACACCAACTCAAAAAAGAAAAAAGGAATAAATACATCATTTGCCTCAAAATCGTGACACCACCAATCACACCTAAGAATATTCACAATTTCAATTTCCTGCCAGGCACAGTGGCTCACACCTGTAATCCCAGCACTTCGGGAGGCAGAGATGAGAGAATTGCCTGAGCCCAGGGGTTCAAGACCAGCCTAGGCAACTTGGCGAGACCTCATCTCTACAGTAAATCAAAAAATTAGCTGGGTGTGGTGGCTCACGCCTGTAGTTCCAGCTACTTGAAGGCTGAGGCAGAAGGATCACCTGGGCCCAGCAGGCTGAGGCTGCAGTGGCCATGAGCATGCCACTGCACTCTAGCCTGGGCAACAGAATGAGACTCCAACTCAAAAAAAAAAAAAAAATTCACAATTCTCTAATACCACTGGAACTTCCCAGTTATCCAGGAATATATTTGTAGCTATTTCCACCCGACCCTGACCGGGACCCAGTGACGGTTCATGCATTTACTATGGACGCTAGTCTCCTTTAAATGAGAAGATTCCCACGACACTGACATTTTATTTTGCTTTTAAAAATAAAGACAGGGTCTCACTATGTTGGCCAGGCTGGTCTCAAACTCCTGGGTCTAATTGATCCTCCCACCTTGGCCTCCCAAAGTCCTGGGATTAGAGGCGTAAGCCATTGTGCCCAGCCAACACTGACATTCTGAAGTCTAGTTTCTCCAGATCGGTCTTCTTGCAGAAGGTGCCACATTCTGGAATTGTTTCCTGATAGTGTTGGTTAACAAGTTCAAGGAGAGTTATACCCTAAGCACATTTAATTTACACAAACTTTAAAAATATTTTTAAGCCGGGCTCGGTGGCTCAGCCTATAATCCCACACCTTTGAGAGGCTGAGGTGAGTGAATTGCCTGAGCCCGTGGGTTCGAGACCTGCCTGGGCAGCGAGACCTCATCTCTACAATAAATCAAAAAATTAGCCGGGCATGGTAGCACACGCCTGTAGTTCCAGCTACTGGAAGGCTGAGGCAGAAGGATCGCTGGAACCCAGCGGGTCGAGGCTGCGGTGGCCGGGAGCGACTACTGTACTCCAGTCTGGGCGACAGAGTGAGACTCCAACTCAAAACAAAACAAAAACAAAGTGAGACCCAAATTTTATCTGTGTGATGACGTAACCCTGAATTGTACCCCACATCTTTAAATTAAAAATTAAAAATAAATAAATAAATGTAATTTGTTTAAAAATATATATATATTTTTAAATTTTTTTGTCAATACAGGGGTCTTGCTATGTTGCTCAAGCTGGTCTCAAACTCCTGGTCTGAAGTGATCCTCCTACCTCAGTCCCCCAAAGTGCTAGGATTCAGGGCATGAGCCACCACACTCAGCCCTTGTTGTTAATAATTTTTATTTATTTATTATTATTATTTTTTAAATTTATTTTGTTTGAGTCGGAGTCTCAATCTGTCGCCCAGGCTGGAGTGCAGCGGCACGCTCACAGCCACCGCAGCCGCGACCTGCTGGGCTCAGGCGATCCTTCCGCCTCAGCCTTCCAAGTAGTTGGAACTATAGGCACGCACCACCATGCCCAGCTAATTTTTTGATTTATTGTAGAGATGAGATCTCGCCAATTTGCCCAGGCTGGTCTTGAACCCCTGGGCTCAGGCAATCCTCTTGCCTCGGCCTCCCAAAATGCTGGGATAACAGGCTTGCGTCCAGTCCTTGTTAATGATTTTTCTAACATTGGTATCATTAATTCATTCCCAGATAACAATGAGCCCATTATTGGTGCAAGAGTTTGAAAGTCTGCGTCCCCTCGAAATTCATATGTTGAATTCTTAGCCCAAAGTTATAGCCTTAGGAGGTGGGGCCTTTGGGAGGTGATAGGTCAGGAGGCTGAAGCCCTCGTGCATGGAGCTCCCAGAAAGCTGCCGTGTCCCTCCCACAGACGCTGAATCTGCCAATGCCTTGACCTTGGACTTCACCCTCCAGAAGTGTGAGGCATGAATGTCTGTTGCTTATAAGCAGCCCAGGCTGTGGATTTGGTGCCAGCAGCCTGAATTGACTACCGCAATAGGTTAACACAAATAACATATGCTTTCACAGAAAAATAACTGTTTTCCAAAACCACACAAAAGAAACCACAGTGGGAACAGTGGCCTGTTTTGCATTTTTGCAGGCCTCTTTCCTAGCCAGCTTGTTAGAAGAGCCCCAGACCCTTAAATCTGTCTTTGATTTCAGAGGAGCAGCTTGTCAGTCACAGACGTGAGCCACGTATATCACCAAAAATGTTCAAGTACCCACACTGCAAAGGCAAAAAGAAACAGGTGGGATTAATAGTAATAAGACCTAGCTGGGCTCAGGGGCTCAGCCTGTAATCCTGCGCCTTTGGGAGGCGGAGGTGAGTTGATTGCCTGAGCCCGCATGTTCGAGACCCGCCTGGGCAACTTGGCGAGACCTCATCTCTACAATAAATCAAAAATCAGCCAGGCATGGTAGTGCGTGCCTATAGTTCCAGCTACTTGGAAGGCTGAGGCAGAAGGATCGCCGGAGCCCAGCAGGTCAAGTTTGCGGTGGCTGGGAGGGGCCGCTGCACTCCAGTCTGGGTGACAAAGTGAGACTCCAACTTAAAAAATAAAAATAGTAATAAGACATTTAATCTAACCCCATATATTCAAAATATCCTCATGTAGGCTGGACACAATGGCTCACATCTGTAATCCCAACACTTTGGGAGGCCAAGGCGGGAGGACTGCCTGAACCCAGGAGTTTGAGACCAACCTGGGCAACAAAGCCAGACTCCCCTCTCTATGAATAAATAAATAAGTAAAATACAAATTACATTTAAAAATAAATAAGTAGGCCTGGCACGGTGGCTCAGCCTGTAATCCCAGCACTTTGGAAGGCTGAGGCAAGAGGATTGCCTAAGCCCGTGGGTTCGAGACCAGCCTGGGCAACTTGGCGAGACCTCACCTCTGCAATAAATCACAAAAACCAGCCAGATGTGGTAGCATGCGTCTGTAGTTCCAACTACTTGGAAGGCTGAGGCAGAAGGATTGCCTGAGACCAGCAGGTGGAGGCTGCAGTGGCCATGAGTGTGCCACTGCACTCCAGCCTGGGTGACAAGAGTGAGACTCCAACTCAATCAATCAATCCATAAGAAATATTAAGTAGATTAGTCGGGCATGGTGGAATGCACCTGTAGTCCCAGCTACTCGGGAGACTGAGGAGGAAGGATTGCCTGAGCCCATGAGATTGAGACTGCAGTGGCTGTGAGCGTGCTCCTGCCCTCCAGCCTGGGCGGCAGAGTGAAACTCTGACTCAAAACAACTAAAGAAACCCAATTCTAACGGGATATCCGACTTTAGCACGTGGCTTCCCACAAAGCACTTTGCACACTCAAAGCATAAGACACGAATCCCAAGAGCCTTCAAAGCGTCCATGCTCACACACCAAGTCACATGGGCAAGGCACACCCTGGAGCAAGCCCAGTCCCCGAAGGTGCCACGCAACCACCCCGAGTGCAGCACTCAGCCCGGGGAGCCACCAGATCTCTCTGTTCTGGGCTGCTCCCACTGTGCAGGTTTTCACTCCATTCTCTGCAATCAGGTTTGTTCCTCCGGGGGTCAATGGTCATGGATGGGTGGTCGCAGATGGAAACACCCAGAGTTAAGACAGCAGGCAGGCAGCAGGTGCAGTGCGGATTGCACAAGATTGCTGCATGTGGGTCAGGTGCTGACTCAGCCACATCCCAGGAGGGGCTGGGAGGGGCCTCAGGGGGCTGCCTCCCAAATGGCCATGTTGCTGCTTCCGATTCCCTGCCTGCACCAGGAGGTGCCCGGAGTGGATCTGAGGACATGAAGGTTGAACTCCACGAGCCAAGGCTGGTGGAGACAGTTCCGAGTGGCTCAGGGTGACCACCACAGACAGGAATCCGCATGCCCCACTGTGACCAAGCAGCTCGACCCCAAGCCCCCGTCACCAATCTGTAACCTGGGAGGGCCACGGGGTGATGGGCCTTCAGGGGTTCCACATGGACCAGGGCTCCTGCAGTTTCCTATGGCTGCCAGAACTACCACAGACTGGCCAGGCACGGGGGCTCATGCCTGTAATCCCAGCACTTTGGGAGGCCGGGGCAGAAGGATCATTTCAGCCCAGGAGTTCAAGGATAGCCTGGGCAACATAGTGAGACCCTGTCTCTAAAAAAAAAAAATGTTTTTAATTAGCCAAGCATGGTGTGCGTGTCTGTGGTCTCAGCTACCTGGGGGGTTGAAATAGTAGGATGGCTTGTGCCCAGGAGGTCGAGGCTGCAGTGAGTGAGCTATGATATCACCACTGCACTCCAGTCTGGGCAACAGAGCAAGACCCCATGTCTAAGAAAAAATAAAAAATTTAGCCGGGCATGTGGTGGGTGTCTGTAGTCCCAGCTACTTGAGAGGCTGAGGTGGGAGGATCACTTGAGCCCAGGAAGTTGAGGCTGCAGTGAGCTATGACTGTGCTGCTGCACTCCTGCCTAGGTGACAGAGCAAGATCCTGTCTCTTAAAAAAAAAATTAAGCCGGGCTTGGTGGCTCAGCCTGTAATCCCGCATCTTTGGGAGGCTGAGGTGAGTGGATAGCCTGAGCCCGCGGGTTCGAGACCCGCCATCTCTACAATAAATCAAAAACTTAGCCGGGTATGGTAGCATGCGCCTGTAGTTCCAGCAACTTGGAAGGCTGAGGCGGAAGGATAGCCGGACCCCAGCGGCTTGAGGCTGCAGTGTCCAGGAGCAGCCGCTGCACTCCAGTCTGGGCGACAGAGTGAGACTCCGACTCAAAAAGGAAAAAAAAAAAATTAGCTGGGCATGATGGCTCACATCTGTTATCCCAGCACTTGGGTGACCAAGACGAGAAGATTGACTGAGCCCAGGGGTTCGAGACCAGCCTGGGCAACTTGGCAAGACCTCGTCTCTACAATAAAACAAAAAATTAGCCGGGTGTGGTGGCACATGCCTGTAGTTCCAGTTGGAAAGCTGAGGCAGAAGGATCACCTGAGGCCAGCTGGTCTAGGCTACGGTGGCCATGAGTGTGCCATTGCCCTCCAGCCTATGAGACAAAGTGAGAATGTGACTCAAAAAAATCAAAAATCAAAAATCACAGCTGTGAGCATGGTTCTATGTTGAGTCCGGAGAATCCTCCTAGTGAATCAGCAAGCCTGGAGGTGGCCGTGGTGGTGGCCACAGACTTCCTGCAAGCAGGGCAGCAGTCAGGGCCAGGTTGGGAGAGCTGGAAAGAGTGCCCAAGTTGGGATTTCCTCCAGACAGGCCCAGGGGGAAGGGCAGTGGGTGGAGACTTCAGGAGGCTTCCACTTTCCCAGTGCCTGAGGGCGTGTCAGGGAAACCCCGAAGGTGGTTTCTGAAGACCTCAAGGCAGTAAGGGACAAGATCTCCTGGGGCATAAGAGAGCTGGCATACCATGGGCACTCTGCCCAGGTTAACTTGCATCAGCCCAAGATGTGACACGTGACACGGAGTACCCTGCTCAGTCTCTGCACTGCCTCCCACCTGAGAAGACTGTGAATGCGCCCCAGACTTGTGGGCTGGGCAAACTGTGCCCCAACAGCACTTTCTTCCTGCCTGTCCACGTGCAACTGAATGGGTTATCCAACTGTGCTGCTTCTCTCCAGCTAGCAAAACACGAGTGGTTCTCCCTGGACTCTGGCCCCAGATGGTAGACAGTCGTCCCAGATGGTGGACTCTCACCCAAGGCAGCAGATATTTAGGCCAGTTGGCTGCATCTGGTAGCACCCCTTACAGCACGTTTCCAGGACATCAGAAGCTGGAGAGCTAAGAACACGTTACCTAGACTCCCTTGCAGCTAGGGGCAGGACAGAAATCGGGATCCCCCGACCCAGGACTTTGAAGGTGTGCAGTTAGTCATTTTCTGCTACACTGACATGCGGCTGTCCCTGCAGTCTGTGCAAAGTTAACTTCCAGCAGTGACTTCTGGTCCTCAACTCACAGGGCAGTTAGTTATGTGACCCTGACCTCTCGACTTCCCACAGCAGCAACCCCGGCGGGCGGGTTCGGCCATGTCTGGGTTGATTCTGATGATTCTGTGAGCGCCTCATTCCCAATGGATGCCCTTCAGCCTAAGTAACTAGGGCCATTTCTTTCACAGATCCCAATATGCCCAGCACGGTATCTCTGGTCCACGTAGTTTGCCCAGGGGCAGACAGGTTGGCACTACCCACTTGCACCTTATCCTAAATAGCATCTGGGAAATGCCCACTTCGATGGGCAACTTATACAGGGGTGCCAAAAACATGCAGACACATTTTAAATAAGACATTCGTTCAACAGATGGTGCTAATCAAAGGAATGCTAGCATCAGCTTGTGACAGGCAGGACAGTCAAAGAAAATGACAGAAGCACAGTTGAGCGAATGTCATACTACCCACTGCCACCGTAACTAAATCCAACTTTGAAAAACAATACATAGATACCATCTCCTAAATTGTGTGTACATTTTTTTGGCACCCCCATTATTTGCAGCTACTGAAATAAAAAATGCTGGCCAGTGGCTGGGCTTGGTGGCTCACGACTATAATCCCAGCACTTTGGGAGACAGAGGCAAGAGGACTGCCTGAGTCCTGGGGTTCAAGACCAGCCTGGGCAACATAGCAAGACCTCATCGCTACAAAAAATACAAAAATTAGTGAGGCTTAGTAGCATGTGGCTGTAGTTCCAGCTATTTGGAAGACTGAGGCAGGAAGATCATCTGAGCCCAGCAGGTCGGGGCTGCTGTGGCCATGAACATGCCACTGCACTCCAGCCTGGGCGACAGAGTGAGACTCCAACTCAAAAAAAAAAAAGAGTTCAAGGTTGCAGCAAGCTATGACTGCACCACTATGCTGCAGCCTGGGTGACAGAGTTTGACCCTGTATCTAAAAACAAATAAAGTAAAAAATGTTCACTCGTATTCTCCCTGCCCTGCCCCCCAACCTTCTCACGTATCCCTCACCGTGGGTGCCGCTTCCACACTTTGAGAACCGCTGGAGTAAAGCGGTGCCTTGTGCGCATGGTGCCCCCATACCTACCGTCAAGTCCAAACACATCCAAGAGCTCCGACCACACTTTCCACAATGTCTCCACGATGATGTCCACTCCCAGCACGAACCTCTCGGTCAGCCTGGTCAAGAACTGCGGAGACAAGAGAACGGTCACTACCCAAGCGCCCACTGGGTTGTCCATCGTCCTCAAGCTGTGCCCATGAGCCCCGAGCTTACGCCCAAGCAGGAAACCATCGCAGGCAGTGACGCACACCACGGGAGTTGCCTACTAGCCCAGGGGACTAACTGGAGCTCAGGATTCCCTGACGGCGGTGCGCCAACCTTGGTCAGGGTCTCTGCTTCCCTCTGCCTGGTTTCTCACCTTATGTTTCTGTTTTTGTAGGGGTCTTGCTATGCTGCCCAGGCTGGTCTCTAACTCCTGGGCTCAAGCAATCCTCCCGCCTCAGCCTTTCAAAGTGCCAGGATAACCAGGTGCCCGGTCTCGTTCTTACTTTTAAACAATGGAATTTTTCTTTTGACTAGACTGCCCCCTCTTCGGTGGGGGTATGAGGAGTGGTTTGGAGGGGAGTCTACGAATATTGACGGGAATTAGAACTGCAACCATGAAGAAAGGTCTTCCAGAAATACAACCTCTCAGTACACATCCCAGTCAGTGATTCTCAGAGTATGGTCTCCGGGTCATCAGCATCCCGGAAGCCTGTCAGAAACGCAGGTTCCCGCTAGGTGCGGAGGCTCACCTGTCATCCCAGCACTTTGGGAGGCTGAGGCGAGAGGACTGCCTGAGCTCAGGAGTTTAAGACCAGCCTGAGCAACATGACAAGACCTCGTCTCTACAATAAACAAATAAGTAAAAAATTAGCCGGGTATGGTGGCATGCACCTGTGGTTCCAGCTGCTTGGAAGGCTGAGGTGGAAAGATCACCTGAGCCCAGCAGGTCAAGGCTGAGGTGGCTATGAGCATGCCACTGCACTCCAGCCTGGGAGAAAGAGTGTGACTCTGACTCAGAAAAAAAAAAAGAAATGCAGGTTCTTGGGCCCCACCACAGATCCACCACATCAGACTCTCTGGGCAGGGCTCAGTGATCTGTGATTCAGATCCTCCTGGTGACACTGAGGCACATTTGATGGTGAGGACCATGATCAAGAGAGACACTTGCATACCTTCTTCTGAATACGACTATATACAGCACATGCAAAGAAAACTGACAGTAAAAGAGACACTTAAGACATCAGTCTAGCCAGGCTCGGTAGCTCAGCCCGAAATCCCGCACCTTTGGGAGGCTGAGGTGAGTGGATTGCCTGAGCCCGCGGGTTCGAGGCCCGCCTGGGCAACTTGGTGAGACCTCATCTCTACAATAAATTAAAAAAAAAAAATTAGCCGGGCGTGGTAGTGCATGCCTGTAGTTCCAACTACTTGGAAGGGTGAGGCAGAAGGATCTCCAGAGCCCAGCAGGTCAAGGTTGCGGTTGCCGGAAGCAGTCACTGCACTCCAGTCTGGGCAACAGAGTGAGACTCCAACTCAAAAAAAAAAAAAGACACCAGTCTACTCCCAGTGAGGGGGAGAGCAATTCTGCAGCAATGAAAACAAATAAAGCACATCTACATCCAGCATCACAGAGAAATACCAAATAACAATAGTGGGCTTAAAAAAATAGATTCCAAGCCGGGCTCGATGGCTCAGCCTGTAATCCCAGCACTTTGGGAGGCTGCGGTGAGTGGACTGCCTGAGCCCACGGGTTCGAGACCCACCTGGGCAACTTGGTGAGACCTCATCTCTGCAATAAAATTAAAAATTAGCAGGGCGTGGTAGCGCGCACCTGTAGTTCCAGCTACTTGGAAGGCTGAAGCGGAGGGATCGCCAGCGCCTAGCAGGTCGAGGCTGCAGTGGCCGGGAGCGGCCACTGCACTCCAGTCTGGGTAACAGAGTGAGACTCCAACTCAAAAAAAATAATAATAATAGATTCCAGGCTGGGCATAGTGATGGCACCTATAGTCCCAGCACTTTAGCAGGCCAAGGAGGGAGGATCACTTGAACCCAGGAGTTGGAGACCAGCCTGGACAACATAACAAGACCTCGTCTCTACCAAAAAAAAAAAATCAAAAAAATTAGCTGAGCATGGTGGCACATGACTACAGTCCTAGCTACTTGGGAGGCTAAGGCGGGAGGATCGCCTGAGCCCAGGAGTTGAGGCTGTGGTGAGCCGTAATCATGCTACCAGCCTAGGTGACAGAGTGAGATTCTGACTCAAAAAAAATGAAAAATAGATTACAGAATGCATTCATTATATACTTCTTAAATGAAGCTCAAAAATTGGCAACACGAATTAATCTACTGCCCAGGCATCTATCCCAGGGTGGTACTCAGGAGAGAGGAGCAGGACACAGCCAGGACACACATGGTGGGGAGCACCAGGGGTCGCAGAAACCCCGAGAATGCGTCTTCACCCAGGGAGGGCGCGTTAGTGCTGGTTTAGTTATAATTCCTTTTTTTTAAGAGCTTAATTGACATGTAATTTTTATACCATAAAGGCCACATCTTTAAGGTGTACAATTCAGTGGTTTTAGAATATTCCCAAGATACGTAACCAACATCAACCTAATTTTGGAATAGTTTCATTCCCCCAAAAGAAAGCTTGCACCAAGCCTGGACGCAATGGCTCATGCCTATAATCCCAGTAATTTGGGAGACCGAGGCAGGAGGGTCGCTTGAAGCCAGAAGTTTAAGACCCACCTGGGCAATGTAGCAAGAGCCCATCTCTACAAAAAAATATAAAAATTAGCCAGGTATGATCCCTCTAGTCCTAGCTACTCAGAAGGCTGAGGTGGGAGGCTCAATCAAGCCCAGGAATTCAGCCAGGCTCAGTGGTTCAGCCTGTAATCCCAGTGCTTTGGGAGGCCGAGGTGAGTGGATTGCCTGAGCCTGCGGGTTCGGGACCCACCTGGGC
>NW_007075794.1:152725-155338 GCF_000164805.1 Carlito syrichta
AACCAAAAAAAAAAAAAAAAAAAAGCCCAGGAATTTGAGGTTGCAGTAATCTATGATTGCACCACTGCACTCTAGCCTGGGTGACAGAGAGAGACCTTGCCTCAAAAAAAAAAAAAAAAGCAGAAACTTTGCACCTCCTAGCAGTTACTCCATTCCCTCCTCCTCCCACCTAGGTCACCATGACTCTGCTTTCTGTGTCCACGGACTTGCCTATTCTGGACATGTCATGTAAATGGAATCCTATAACACATGACCCTGTGTGTCTGGCTTTCTTTCGATCAAAGTCACATTTTCGGCCAGGCACAGTGGCTCACACCTGTAATCCAGTACTTTGGGAGGCTGAAACGAGAGGACCGCCCAAGTCCAGGAGTTGGAGACCAGCCTGAGCAACATGGTGATACCCCGTCTCTACAATAATAAATAAACAAACAAACAAATAAATAAGCTAGGCTTGGTGGCATGCACCTATGGCCCCAGCTACTCGAGAGGATGAGGTGGAAGGATTACCTGAGCCCAGGGAGTCGAGGCTGCAGCGTGCGGTGAGCATGCCACTGCACTCCAGCCTGCGCGACAGAGTGAGACTCCAACTCAAAAAAATATATATATACTTTCAAGGTTCATCCATGTTGTAGAACAAATCAGTGGCTCCTTCTCTCTTACTGCCAGGTAGCATCATGCATGTTATATGCATGGCACATCTTATAAACTATAACTAAAGAATTTGCTATAATTCTTTAACAAATGTGACTTGGACATGTCTGTCAACATATAGCAATTTCTATAATATGTTCAAATGAAGGAAAAAGACAAGGCTTTTTTTTTTTTAATCAGAGTGTCACTCAGTTGCCCAGGCTGGAGTATAGTGGAAAGCTCATGGCTACCACAGCCTCAATCTGCTGGGCTCAGGCAATCCTTCCGACTTGGCCTTCCAGGTGTGTGCCACCACCCCAACTCATTTTGTTTTTTGTGTTTTTTTTTTGAGTCGGAGTCTCACTCTGTCGCCCAGACTGGAGTGCAGTGACCGCTCCCGGCCACCGCAGCCTCGACTGCTGGGCTCCAGCGATCCTTCTGCCTCAGCCTTCCGAGTAGCTGGAACTATAGGCACGCGCTACCACGCCCGGATGATTTTTTGATTTATTGTAGAGATGAGGTCTCGCCAAGTTGCCCAGGCTGGTTGTGAACCCCTGAGCTCAGGCAATCCTTTCACCTTGGCTTCCCAAAGTGCTGGGATTACAGGCGTGAGCCACTGCACCCAGCTAAAAAAGACTTTTTTTTAAAGAAAAAAAAGCAAAGAAGAGGCCTTTGAATGGCACCAACTGTCCACAAAAGGGTGTATGGAAGCACTTATTTTGAGAGGAAGAGACCGCTGCTTGTGCTTTGAACCTTGCAGTGCCTCAGTTTTCTCAGGTGTGAAATGGGACTAAAGGCGTCACCATTAGGCCCTGAGAAGCCCTGAGCACAGCATCCAGCTCCTGGCAGGCGCTCCACAGCTTAGAACCACTGAGGTCGCTTCTGTCACACTCCAGAGCAGCAGGGAGGCAACCAGGAACTCCCAGGCAAGACAAGGGCCTGGCCCTCACGCACCCCCAGCACTCACTTCACAGGTAACCCGAGTGGGTGCTCTGAAACCTGCCCTGCCTGAGAAACAGGCACTCCTGCAGTTCTTGGTATTGAGAGAGAAGGCCAGGGCCAGAGGCTCTTTCTCACAGTTGAAGGACAGCCCCCACCCCCACAGCCTCCAGAAGAGCCACCAGGTGGGGGACTCACTGCTCCCTGCAGGGCTGGCCCTGCCTGCCCGGCTGGGTGACACCCTGACCCACTTAGTGTGGGTGGAGACACAGGAGCCCTAAGGACGAAAGAAAAGGGCCGAACTGTGTCCCCAAAACACTTCTGAAGTGCGAAGCCCCAGTGTCTCAGAACGCGACTGTGTTTTACGCTCAGTGAGGTCATTAGGGTGTGCCCGAATCTCACGTGGCCGGTGTCCTTAGGAGGCAAGGAGATTAGGACCCAATGGGCAGAGGCGAGCCACAGGAAGACGCAGGGAGCAGACGCCATCTGCAAGCCAAGATGAAGGGCCTCTAGGAACCCAAGCCTGGCACCTTGACCTCACCCTTCTGGCCTCCAGAATGAGGAGAAAACGCATTTCTGCTGTTTTACCCAACGTTTCTGCCATGCTGTGGCAGCCAGTACAGGGGGTTACAGCAAGGCTCAGCGTCTGGAAGCAGTTTCGTCAGAAACCAGGTGAAAAGCAAGCCTGGGACCAGGCATGGTGGCGCACACCTGCAACCCCAGCACTCTGGGAGGCTGAGGTAGGAGGACTGCCTGAGGCCAGGACTTCAAGGCAAACCCGGGCAACATAGTAAGACCTCATCTCCTCAAAAAGTTTAAAAATTAGCCAGGTACAGCAGCACGCACCTATAGTCCCAGTTACTCAGGAAGCTGAGGCAGGAGGACTGCTTGAGCCCAAGACTTCAAAGCTGCAGTGAGCTGTGATCACACCACTGCACTGCAGCCTGGGCAACATATCAAGACCCCATCTCTTAAAAACAACAACAAGGTTCGAGACCCGCCTGGGCAGCGAGACCTCATCTCTACAATAAATCAAAAATCAGC
>NW_007075794.1:155540-156284 GCF_000164805.1 Carlito syrichta
TCATCTCTAAAAAAAAAAAAAAAAAAATTAGCAGCCAGGAGTTCAAGACCAGCCTGGGCAACACAATGAGACCACATCTCTAAAAAAAAAAAATTAGCAGCCAGGAGTTCAAGACCAGCATGGGCAACATAGCAAGACCTCCATCTCTACAATAAATATTAATTAAACTAAATTAAAAAAAAAAACTCACCGTGACACCACTTCACCTCTGCCAGGATGGCTAGAATCAACAAGTGCCAGCGAGGAGGCAAAGAAACCAGAAACTTCCTACGTGGCTAATGGGAATGTAAAATGATTCATCTGCCTTGGAAATAGTCTGGCGAGTCCTCAAAATGATACACAAAAAGTGACATGACCAGGCCACTGTACTCCAAGGCACATACGCCCAAATCCTGAAGATGCATGTCCACACAAAATCATGCACATGGATATTCACAGCATTATTCATAATAGACAAAACTGCTTAATGGCAACAGGGTTTCTTTGTGGGGTGATAAAAATGTCCCAAAGGCTGGGCATAGTGGCTCACACCTTTATTCCCGGCACTTTGGGAGACCAAGGTGGGAGGACCTTGAGCCCAGGAGTTCATTACAGACTGGACAACATAGCAAGACCTTGTCTCTACAAAAAAAAAATTTTTAATTAGCCAGAAGGCCGGGCTCCGCAACCCAGTCTGTAACCCCAGCACTTTGGGAGGCTGAGGAGAGTGGATTGCCTGAGCCCGCGGGGTCGAGACCCGCCTGG
>NW_007075794.1:156778-158876 GCF_000164805.1 Carlito syrichta
CTCTACAATAAATCAAAAAATTAGCTGGGCATGGTGGCACATGTCTGTGGTTCCAGCTACTTGGAAGGCTGAGGCGGAAGGATCACCTTAGCCCAGCAGGTTGTGGCTGCAGTGGCCATGAGCGTGCCAATGCGCTCCAGCCTGGGTGACAGACTAAGATTCTGACTCAAAAAAAAAAAGTTCTAAAACTGATTGTAGTGACAGTGGTTTAATGCTGTGAATATATTTAAAAATCATTGAACTTTCAGTAATGAATTGCATGGTATCAGAATTACAGCTCAATAAAGCTGTTACCAAAAAAAAAAAAAAGACAGCTGGTCTGTACTCTTCAAAAATGTTCATGCCACAAAAGCCCCTTCTCCCCCAAAAAGTAAGGGAACTCTGTCAGACAAAAGAGACACGAACACCAAATAGGACAAGTCATCCTTGAATGTTAGATTTTTTTTTTAAAAAGCTATCATGGAAATTTGAATATGAAGTATACATTACAAAATATGACTGTGCAAAACATGTACTTTTCCTGGGTGGGACAGTGGTATTGTGGTTCTCCAGGGGAAAGTACTGAGATATCTGCTACTAATTTTCAAATGGTTCAGTCAAAAAATAAAATAAAAGTGTGGTGCAGAGAAAAATGAAAATAAGTTTGAGGAGAATATGACCCGCTCGTGATTCTAGGCAAGGAGTTCACAGCTGTTCCCTGTTCCAGTCTATCAACTTTTTGGTAGTTTGAAAATTTTCAGAATAAAGTTAGAGGACATGTTGTCTTGATTGCAGTGATGTTTTCACAGGTGCATACATACATCCAAATGTACCCATTTGCACACTTTGAACATGGCTGCCGTCTGCAGAATGTAACGTCAGTTACACCTCAAGAAAGCTGCTCAAGTGCTGGTGGGAAAAAGACTAGAAAGTGACAACATTATTTTGCTCAAAATACTTTCTTGCAAATAGCACAAAATGCAAGCCTCTCTAAACAACAATAACAACAACAACAACAACCCAATAGAAGAACGGCAAAGAAAACAAAAGACAGCTCCCAGAAAATGCCAGTGCATTCTGAATAAATGAAAAAACCGTCCGTCTCAAACATCACAAAACCCAGAAGCCCAACGGCACACTGAGCTGCAAGAGGGTTTGAGAACTAGGCTGTACACGCGCTTGGTGGGAGTGCAAACCGGTATCACCCCTTGGCGGACAAGTTACTAATATCTCTCAATATTAACAAGTTAAGGCTGGCTTGTTAATATTAACAAGTTAAGCAGTGGCTCATACCTGTAATATTAACAAGTTAAGCAGTGGCTCAGCACTTTGGAAGGCCAAGACAGGGGAAATGCTTGAGGTCAGAAATTCAAGACTGGACTGGACAACACAGTCAGACCTCATCTCAACAACATCAACAACAAATCAAAAACTTAGCCAGGCATGGTGGTGCACACCTGTAGTCCCAGTCACTCGAGAGGATCACCTGAGCCCAGGAGGTAGAGGCTGTGGTGAGCTGTGATTGTGTCACCATACTCCAGCCTGGGTGACAGAGTGAGACTACAACTCAAAAAAAAAAAGTAATATGTCTCATTATCAACAATGTATATGGAGCTGGCACTGTGAACAATGGGCACAGGCAGACACAGTTAATTTATGTGGTTAGCAAAGTGGTGACCTTGAGGGGTCAGTAGCCATGTGGGAGCACTTCTGGGGGACTGGCACAATTCATTTCTAGATCTTTGTGCTAGTCACAGCACTGCGTACAGTGTGTGACAATTCATTATGCTGTAGACGAATACATGCAGAAAGTGCACCAATTCTATTTCAATTAAAAATTTCAAGCCGGGTTCAGTGGTTCAGCCTGTAAACCCGCACCTTTGGGCGGCTGAGGTGAGTGGATTGCCTGACCCCGCTGGCTCAAGATTCACCTGGGCAACTTGGCGAGACCTCATCTTTACAATAAATCAAAATTAGCCAGGCGTGGTAGTGCGCGCCTGTAGTTCCGGCTGCTTGGAAGACTGAGGCGGAAGGATTGCCGGAGCCCAGCAGTTCAAGGCTGCAGTGGCTGGGAGTGGCCACTGCACTCTCCAGTCTGGGTGAGAGTGAGACTCCAATT
>NW_007075794.1:159381-162135 GCF_000164805.1 Carlito syrichta
CCCGCAGGCTCAGGCAATCCACTCACCTCAGCCTCCCAAAGGCGTGGGATTACAGGCTGAGCCACCGAGCCCGGCTACAATAAAATTTTTTAAAAATTAGCTGGGCATGGTAGCATGTGGCTGTAGTTCTGGCTATTGGAAGGCTGAGGCGGAACGATCGCCGGAGCCCAGCAGGTTGACGCTGGTGTGGCTGTGAGTGTGCCACTGCACTCCAGTCTGGGCAACGGAGTGAGACTCCAACTCAAAAAAATTTAAAAAATGTTAGGCCCTGGGTGGTGGCTCACACCTGTCATCCCAGCACTGGGAGGCCAAGGCTAGAAGACTGCTTGAGCCCAGGAGTTCAAGATCAGCCAGGGCAACATAGTGAAACCACATTGTGTTTATCCCTTCATTAGCTGATGGACATCTGGGCTAGTTCCATCCTTTGGCTATTGTAAAAAGTGTTACTAGGCCATTAGTGCATAAGTAGCTTAATAATACTTTTTCTTTTACTTAAAAGACAGGGTCTTGCTATGTTGCCCTGGCTGGTCTCAAACTTCCAAGCTCAAGCCTCAGCCTCCCCTGTAACACTACGGGCACACACCACCGTGCCCAGTTTAGTACTTTTTAAATGACTGAATGAGTCTTCCACTCTCCTCGCTTTCGTAGGTGAGGATTCCACCACTTACCAAAAGCTAATTCAGTGCCTGGTGATGTGCAACTCCCACAGTCACCTTCAATCCCCCAGCTTATCTCCTCTGCCCCAAGGAGACACAGAGAGGTAAAGCAACCAAACCAAGGTCACAGAGCAAGTGAGCAGCGAGCTGGGACTGAGTTCTGATGGACAGCGGGCCCGGGCTCTAAACAGGAAGGTCATGGGTTTATTCCCGACAAGTCCCAGATTACAACAGAGGGTGTTTTTAAAACACCATCAACCTTACAACCCTGAGCAGTTCTGGCGCTAATGAGTAAATGCAGGCAGGCTGAAAGCTACAGTTGCTGGCAGACCCTGTTCTCCTTTAATTAAAATGAACAAAACATCCCCAAGCCTGGCCGGTCAGGGCTACAAACAGCAGGAAACAAAATAAGTCAGTTCAGCTTCATTCTAGAGGCTGCACTGACTGGGGGAACAGAGGACAGTCCCGCAGCAGGATAGCAGGTGAAGGGTATGGGTGTGGGTGTGGGTACCACCCCACTCTGCCTGGGCTCCAACCCGGCTCTGCCACTCAGTCTGACCTGAAGCCAGTCATTTCACCGCTGTGCTTCAGTTTCCCCAGTTGTAAAAAGGAAACTAACAGTATCTACCTCATAGGGTTGTTCTAGGGATTCAATTAGTTACTCTATAAAAGCACTTAGCACATTTCTTTTTGTTTTTTTATAGAGAGAGAGAGAGACAAGGTCTCACTATGTTGCCCAGACTGGTCTTGAACTCCTGGTCTCAAGAGATCCTCCCGCCTTGGTCTCCCAAAGCACTGGGATGACAGGTGTGAGCCACTGCACTGGGCCACTTAGCACACTTTAAGCAAATAACAGAAGTTAGTAATTATCATCATCTCTATGGAAGGCATAAACGCTGGTTTACCCCAGAAAGAGCTCTGACCCCCCTTATTCTCAGGTATTTGCCAGAATACAGCTGTCTTATTGATCCCAACTGGAGGTAAAAGTCCTTAAATACCCACTTGTATCTCACATTTGACTTAGATTGTCACTCAGAACCACGGACACTTGCAACACAGGCTCCTGTGCTCACCCTGCGTGCAAAGGCAGCCGTCCTTCTGTTCTAGAATGAGTGATTTCTGCCTTCAAATGGTTGGAACAGCAGCAAGAAGAAAGCGCGAGCCAGCCAGACTGGGCAACCTCCCCACGTTCAGTACTCAGCCGCCCTGTCCCACTCCTCGGCCACCTAAAAGTACTCTCCCCAGACTGCATGTTCCCACAGTGTGAAGACACAGACCCCCTCTGCAGAAGGTGCCCGCACATCCAGAGGGGAGGGGTCCACACATCCATGGGGGAGGAGGGGCCACACATCCAGAGTGGAGGGTCACCTACATGGGGGAGCAGTCCACACAGTGAGGGGAGGGCCGAAAGCCAGCCAGTTTTTCCAGCCAGTTCACCTGTCTTTCATTTCACTCCACAAGAACATCCAGTCAATCGGATTTGGGTTTAATGTTAGTTTTCCCCCCTCCTTCTCACGGACCAGCAAACTTATTTTTTTAACCCTGCAAGTCCTCCAGCAGGGCTAAGCACAGTTGATTTGTTCCCTGGACGGGAACTGACAACAGCGAACACTAGGCCTTGACTTAGGGCCGGGAAGTACCAACTGTTCATAATTACACTGAAGCTCAAGGAAGTAAAGCCACTTGTCCAAAGTCATCCAGCTTGTAAACGGGGGAGCCCCAGGTGGAACTCACACTTCTCTGGACTCCAAAGTCCCAGGGCTGGCAGGGAACAAAGGAATCAATAGGAGGAACCACAGGGGACCCGCGTTGCCACATGCAACTGTCCCCGTGAACTTCCCCTTTCTAGGGAGGTAATGGATGGACTTTGGCCCAGAATGGGGCGCCTATCCCCGCCAGCTCCAGGGCCCGGGATGAGGGACACTCCAGAGCTCCTTCTGAGGCTCAACCTACGGCCGGGGGGCTGCAGGCTCCCAGAGTGCCCCCAAGCAAGCAAAGGCCCCGAGTGGAGCGGCCTGCACACAGTAGGCGCTCAGCCCGCCAAAGCAACGGAGCGGACCGCAGCGCGCCCTCTTTTCCTGTGAGCAGAAACGAGCCC
>NW_007075794.1:163109-165879 GCF_000164805.1 Carlito syrichta
GGGGGCCTTCCGACCGGCCGGGCTTTGCGCTGCTGTTGAAAAAACTGGTAAAGACTAGTTTTAACTTTACGTGCAAAGCAACCCACGCCCGTAAAAAGCTTGCAACCGCCCAACCGGACAGTGACCGCAACCGATGGAAACTGAAAGGAGGTCCCTATAGAAACCTAGAAGAAACTTAGCTTATCCTGAGTTTAGTCTTCTTGCTTCAGCATAACCTTTAGAAAGCGTTGAGACATTCTACTGCAGGCCAAGCGCGGCCTAACCCACCCCCTCGGCAAATCACCATGAGATGCAAGACCGGGACAGCCCAACCTTTCCATTCATGATTTAGCATCATAATCTACAGTACACTTTCAAGTTCCTTGTCAAGGCTGAAGGTCAAAGCCATAGAAATGATAATAAGATGACCTTTGGCCAAGGAGTTTTCAGATTGCAAATGTCTAACAATTCTCTTGCAGGAAAAACCCCTCCAAGCCTAAACCCCCAAGTTAGCCAAATCAGCCCTTTGTGACCCACCTGACACCGACAAACCCCACCATGGCAGCAATCAAGTGACTAACCCGCCCATCTGCCTGCTATCCATCACCTTACTTCAGGACCTGCGCTTACCTGCCTCTTCGTGATAACATAGAGCAGGCCACCAACCAATCGCCTTAATGACCTTCCCCCATTAAAGGGACTGATTAACAGAACTCAACCAGGAGTAGCCATGGGCCATTGCCTTGCTAGATTCTGGTGTGACCCTATGCTCTTTGAGCTATGGCTGTTGCCATGCTTCCTGGGTTTGGTCACCCTCCCCTACCTTGGGGAGATGAATCTTCTCTCTCTCTCTCTCTAATTTACTTTTAAACAAACTATATTTTCTAATCTAACTTCTGTGCAACTCTTTGCATCTTTTATTGTGGCATCGGATCAGCCCCCAGACGATAACATTTGGAGGCCCCACTGGGAGAGTGTGACCCTAACACTGATTATCTATGACTCAAGGTGCACCACTATGCCAGGCTAATTTTTTATTTTTTTGTAGAAACAGGGTCTCACTGTGTTGCCCAGGCTGGTCTTGAACTCCTGATCAATCTTCCTGCCTCTACCTTCCAACATGTTGGGATTACAGGCCTGAAAATTCTAAACAGAAGCATCCCTCCTGCCCTTCCTGGATGAACTGTATTTCAGAGCCACAAAAATAGTTGGGAAGGGACCCGCCTGGGCAACTTGGCGAGACCTCATTTCTACAATAAGTCAAAAACTAGCTGGGCGTGGTAGCGTGCACCTGTAGTTCCAGCTACCTGCGGAGCCCAGCAGGTCGAGGCTGCGGTAGCCGGGAGCGGCCACTGCACTCCAGTCTGGGCGACAGAGTGAGACTCCAACTCAAATAAATAAATAAATAAATAAATAAAATTTTAAAATATTATCCAAACCTGATGGGCACACGCCTGTAGTTCCCGGCTACTTGGAAGGCTGAGGTGGAAGGATCGCCAGAGCCCAACAGGTCGAGGCTGTGGTGACCGACAGCGGCCACTGCACTCCAGTCTGGGCGACCGAGTGAGACTCCAACTCAAAAAAAAAAAATAGTTGAGAAGGGAAAAGTTCCTTTTGGAAAAGTCCAGCTAACACGTGAGGAGGAAATGAGAGAATTGGAAAATCATTTCATACCCCTCATGAAATGATAGGTTCAGGACACAATCATCACAAGAGACTGAAACCACGAGGCCACGTAGTTCCAGCTACTTTGGAGGCGGAGGCTGAGGCCCAGAGGGCCGAGGCTGCAGTGGTTGTGAGCATACCACTGCTCTCAAGGCTGGGTGACAGTGAGACTCCAACTAAAAAAAAAAAAAACACAAAACCTAAGAGGCCAAAGTTTGGCAGGGAGTTTGAAAATGGCGGGACCCAGCTGCAATGACTCAGTCCCTTCCTTCAGTCTTAGTGTCAGGAAGTACCAGTCACCTACAATGGATTCTTGCCAAGACACGTGGAGTGTGAACCTGATCAGGCCTCTAGGTCCAACCAAAAGTTTACAAGGAATGTGGAGTAGAAAGGAAGCACTAAGAAGCAGGAGGAGCAGCCGGGCTCGGTGACTCAGCCTGTAATCCCGAGCCTTTGGAAGGCTGAGGTGAGTGGATTGCCTGAGCCCGTGGGTTCGAGACCTGCCTGGGCAGCGAGACCTTCATCTCTACAGTAAATCAAAAAATTAGCCAGGCGTGGTAGCGCACGTCTGTAGTTCCAGCTACATGGAAGGCTGAGGCGGAAGGATCGCCGGAGCCCAGTCAGTTAAGGCTGCGGTGGCCGGGAGCGGCCGCTACACTCCAGTCTGGGCAAAAAGAATGAGACTCCAACTCAAAAAAAAAAAAGAAAAAAGAAAAAAAGCAGCAGGAGCGACTGTCCAACACCAGAAGGAACATAGGGCATGCTGTAAGACAACCACCTGGTTTCCTCTGCAGTCAAAGGCATAGAAGGAAATGGAAGGGGCAGATTATTGGTTTTAAAGACTTAAGAACCACAATAACCAAATACAATGCAAGGACCTTATTTGCATCTTAAATGAAACAAACCAAACCTAAACAGACATGTTTTGACACAAATGGGAAGGTAAAACTTCATTTCTGCTCATCCAAAGAGTGAAAAATTATCTTATTTTTGCACTTATATCTTCTGGAATATTAGGGGTGTTTTCATATATTTTACTGGCCATGTGATTTACTCCTCTGAACTTTGAACTTTTTTTTCTTGTGTTATCTTTTTTTTTTTTTTTGAGTTGGAGTCTCACTCTGTC
>NW_007075794.1:166091-166579 GCF_000164805.1 Carlito syrichta
AGAGATGAGGTCTTGCCAAGTTGCCCAGGCGAGTCTCGAACCCATGGGCTCAGGCAACCCACTCACCTCAGCCTCCCAAAGCACCGAATTATAGGCTGAGGCACTGACCCCGGCTGTTTATCTATTTTAATACTTTTTTATTGGCCAGGTGTCGTGGCTCACGCTTATAATCCCAGTACTTTGGGAGGTTGAGGTAAGAGGATAGCCTGAGCCCATGGGTTCGAGACCAACCTGGGCAATTTGACGAGACTCATCTCTATAATAAATAAAAAAATTAGCCAGTCATGGTGGCACGTGCCTGTAATTCCAGCTACGTGGAAGGCTAAGGAGGAAGGATCACCTGAGCCCAACAGGTAGAGACTGCAGCGGCTGTGAACGTGCCACTGCAGTCCGGCTTGGGCAACAGAATGAGACTCCAACTCAAAATAAATAAATAAATAAAAATAAAAACTTTTTTTTTTTTGAGTTGGAGTTTCACTCTGTTGCCC
>NW_007075795.1:0-483 GCF_000164805.1 Carlito syrichta
GCCCCGCGCACCCTCGACCCCCACCTGCACCTGACACCGGAGCTGTCGGACTCTCCCCGCGGAGGGCGGGGCCTCTGGGGCACCGCTCGGGACGCCAAGGACGGGCCCTCTCTAGGACGCCGGCTCAGCCTGTAATCCCAGCGCTCTGGGAAACCCAGACAGGAGGCTCGCTTGCGTCCAGAGTTCAAGGCCAGCCTAGACAACATAGTGAGACCCCATTTCCATAAAAAGTAAACCTAGCCGGGCTCGGTGGCTCAGCCTGTCATCCCGCGCCTTTGGGAGGCTGAGGTGAGTGGATGGCCCGAGCCCACGGGTTCCAGACCCGCCTGGGCAGCGAGACCTCATCTCTACAATGAATCAAAAAATCAGCCGGGCGTGGTAGTGCCAGTAGTTCCGGCTACTTGGAAGGCTGAGGCGGAAGGGTCGCCGGAGCCCAGCAGGTTGAGGCCGCAGTGGCCGGGAGCGGCCACTGCACTCCAGTCT
>NW_007075796.1:0-362 GCF_000164805.1 Carlito syrichta
CTAGCTGACTTAATCATCTGACTTAACTCGTTAGCTAATGTGCTAGCTAGCAGACTCAACAAGCTGACTTAACTCGTTAGCTTACTAGCTAGCTAGCTGACTAATCCATCTGATTTAACTGGTTAGCTAACTAGCTAGCCTACTCAAACAGCTGACTCAACCCATTTGCTATCTAGCTACCTAGTTGACTCAACCAGCTTACTTAACCCGTTTGTTAACTAGCTATCTGACACAACCTGCTGACTTAATCTGTTAGCTAACTACCTAGCTAGCTGTCTTAACCAGCTGACTAAATTAGGTAACTGATGTAACTAGATGACTTTGCTAGCTGACTTAACTACTTAGCTAGCTGACTTAACTGA
>NW_007075797.1:0-330 GCF_000164805.1 Carlito syrichta
TAGTAAATTCAGCTAATTTGCTAGGTAGCTAGCTAGTTAAGTCAGCTTGTTACATCAGCTGGCTAGCTAGTTAAGTCAGCTAGTTATGTCAGCAGTCTAGTCACCTGCCTATCTGGGTAGCTAGCTAATTAAGTCAGCTGGCTAGCCATTTGGCTAGCTAGTTGTCACCTAGTTAAGTCAGCTCGCTAGCCAGCTCGTTAGCTAGGCAGCTAGGTAGTCAAGTCAGCTGTCAATCCAGCAGGATATGTACATATCTAGCTAGTTAAGTCGGTTGGCTAGCCACCTGTCTCGCTAGTGATGTCAGCTAGTTAAGTCATCTGGCTAGCCAGC
>NW_007075798.1:0-432 GCF_000164805.1 Carlito syrichta
CTCCCAAAGGCGCGGGATTGCAGGCTGAGCCACCGAGCCTGGCTTCTTTCTTTTTTTTTTGAGTTGGCACTTCATTCCATCACCCAGGCTGGAGAGCAGTGGCACGCACACTCACAACCACCCCAGCATCAACCTGCTGGGCTCTGGTGATCCTTCCGCCTCAACCTTCCAAGTACTTACCTTGGCCTTCCAAAGTACTGGGGTTACAAGTGTGATCCGATGCACCCAGCATAAAGTTTTTTTGTTTTTTTTTTGAGTTGGAGTCTCACTCTGTCGCCCAGACTGGAGTGCAGTGGCCACTCTCTGCCACTGCAGCCTCGACCTCCTGGGCTCTGGTGATCCTTCAGCTTCAGCCTTCCAAGTAGCCGGAATTACAGGCATGTGCTACCACGCCCGGCTGATTTTTTGATTTATTGTAGAGATGAGGTCTTG
>NW_007075799.1:0-316 GCF_000164805.1 Carlito syrichta
CCAAGTTGCTGTGAAGTCCATATGTTTGTCCTTCTTTATGGCTGCATAACATTCCATTATGTATATATACCACATTTTTAAATCCAGTCCAGTTTCAATGGGCAGCATGGTTGGTGCCATGTTTTTGCTATTGTGAGTAGTGCTGCAATAAACATGCATGTGCAGGTATCTTTTTGGTAGAATGATTTGAGTTCCTCCAGATATATTCCCAATAGGGAGATTGCTGTGTCCTGTGGAAGGTCAATTTCTAGTTCTTTCAGAAATCGCCACACTGTTTTCCAAAGAGGTTGCACTAATTTGCATTCCCACCAGCAGT
>NW_007075800.1:0-376 GCF_000164805.1 Carlito syrichta
GATGAGGTCTCGCTGCCCAGGCGGGTCTCGAACCTGCGGGCTCAGGCAATCCACTGACCTCAGCCTCCCAAAGGCGCAGGATTACAGGCTGAGCCACCGACCCCGACTGGAAAAAAACTCTTGACAAACTAGTGCAATTTGTGACAAGCTTTTATAGGTAAAATTTGCAGTATGGGCTACATAGCAACTTAGTGACAATAGCAACTATTAACTAACAACTCGGCAACCAAAATGGGAACTTTTGATTGTTAGGGAGCTTTGATTAATTTAATGTCCTAGGTATAGCCAGTGCCCTGGAGTTCTGCCATCAAGATATAGTTTAAGGTAGTTACATAGAGACAAGGTAGAAGAATCATTACACAATGGAGTTACCTTG
>NW_007075801.1:0-354 GCF_000164805.1 Carlito syrichta
TCAGAATGTATATGCTGATTCTAGCATCCACCAACAGGTGTATGAGCACACTGGAACCTATTTCCCACTGCCTTACAATCTGCCCATGCAGCGGTATGTAGGTTTGGTCCCTAGGTTAAACGGAGGTATAAAAGAGGAAAATAATGGAGGAAGGCAGGGTCAACAGAAAGTAAGAAAGAGAGAAAAACAAGAGGGAAAACAGACATGCATACCAAGTAACAGGTGAGAAAGAGACACAAGGCCGGAGAGAAGTGAAAAAAAAAAAAACACGTAAGAAAGATTCCATAAAGAATGCTGGTAGCTACACAGAGACAGACCAATAAAATCATGAAACAGTGTAAGTCAGAAAGCAAA
>NW_007075802.1:0-308 GCF_000164805.1 Carlito syrichta
TTGGTGGGAGTGTAAACTAGTGCAACCTCTGTGGAAAGCAGTGTGCGGATTCCTAAAAGCTCTAAACATCAACCTCCCATATGACCCTGCAATTCCCCTAATGGGAATATACCCTGAAGAACTCATATCATTCTATAAAAAAGATACCTCCACATGAATGTTTATCGCAACATTATTCACAATACCAAGAACGTGTAACCAACCATGCTGTACATCAAAAGAGGACTGGGTTTTTTAAAATGTGGTACATATATACGATGAAATACTATGCAGCCATAAAAAAGAACAAAATCATGAATTTCGCAGCA
>NW_007075803.1:0-1037 GCF_000164805.1 Carlito syrichta
ATTCCAATCCATTCCATTCCGTTACACTCCATTCCATTCCATTGCATTAGGTTACTCCCCATTCCATTCTATTCCATTCCATTCCATTCCATTACTATACATTCCATTCTATTCCATTCCATTCCATTGCATTCGGTTATACTCCAATTCATTAATTTCCATTGCATTCCATTTCGTTACTCTACGTTTCATTCCATTCCATTACTTTTCATTCTGTTACGCTTCATTCCATTCTGTTACTCTCCATTCCAATGCATTCCATTCCTTTCCATTCCATTCTATTCCCTTCAATTCAATTCCATTCCATTCCATTCCGTTACACTCCATTCCTTTCCACTCCGTTGCATTATGTTACTCCCCATTCCATTCCATTCCATTCCATTCGTTACTATCCATTCCATTCCATTCCATTGCATTGCATTCGGTTACTCTCCAATCCATTCATTTCCATCCCATTCCGTTTCGTTACTCTCCATTCCATTCCATTCTAATCATTTCCATTCCATTCTTTTCCTTTACACTCTATTCATTTCCATTCTATTCCATTCCATTCCTTTACTCTTCATTCTATTCTATTCCATTCTGTTACTCTCCATTCCATTTCATTCCATTCCATTCCGTGACTCTCCATTCCATTCTCTTCCATTCCATTCCATTCCTTTACTCTCCATTACTATCTATTCCATTCCATTACTCTCCATTCCATTCTATTACTCTCTATTCTATTCCATTCCATTCCATTCCATTTCACTCCATTACATTCCATTCCATTCCGTTACTCTCCACTCCATTCCAATCCATTCCATTCCTTTACATTCCAATCCGTTCCTTTCCGTTACTCTCAATTCCTTTCCATTCCATTCCACTTTACTACTCTCCCTTCCATTCCATTGTATTCCTTTCCATTCCGTTGCTCTCCATTCCATTCGATTCCATTCCATTCTATGACTCTCAATTTCATTCCATTCTGTTACTCTCCATTCAATTCCTTTCCATTCCATTCCATTGCATTACATTCAATTCCATTCCGTTACTCT
>NW_007075804.1:0-403 GCF_000164805.1 Carlito syrichta
TTTACAATGAGAACTGCAAAACACTGCTCAAAGAAATCCAAGAAGACACAAACAAATGGAAAAACATTCCACACTCATGGATAGGAAGAATCATCATTGTTAAGATGTCCATTCTACCAAAGGCAATCTACAGATTCAAGGCAATACCCACTTAGTTACCAACATCATTCTTCTCAGACCTGGAAATGACAATATAGAAATTCATATGGAAACATAACCACAAATAGCCAAAAGAATCCTTAGCAAAAGAAATAAAGCAAGAGATATCACACTTGCAGACTTCAAACTTTACTATAAGGCTACAGTAATCAAAACAGCCTGGTATTGGTACAAGAACAGACACATAGAGATTCTGGAAGCAAAACCTCAATTCCTCAACCAACTCATCTTTGACAAAGCCTCC
>NW_007075805.1:0-603 GCF_000164805.1 Carlito syrichta
AACTTTTTTTTTTTTTTTTTGAGTTGGAATCTCACTCTGTCGCCCAGGCTGAAATGTAGTGGCATGCTCACAGCCACTGCAGCCTCAACCTGCTGGACTCAGGTGATCCTTCCACCTCAGCCTTCTTAGTAGATGGAACCACAGGCATGTGCCACCATGCCCAACTAATTTTTTAAATTTATTGTGGAGACGAGGTCTTGCCAAGTTGTCCAGGCTGGTCTTGAACCCCTGGGCTCAGGCAATCCTCTTGCCTCTGCCACCCAAAGTGCTGGGATTACAGGTGTGAGCCACTGCACCCAGCATTTAGTAAAAAAAAATTTTTTTTTGAGTTGGAGTCTCACTCTGTCACCCAGGCTGGAGTACAGTGGCACACTCGTGGCCACCCCAGCATTGACCTGCTGGGCTCAGGTGATCCTTCCACCTCAGCCTTCCAAGTAGCCGAGACTACTTGGCACACGTTACCACACCCAGCCTATTTATTTATTTATTTAAGAGATGAGGTCTCGTCAAGTTACCCAGGCTGTTCTTGAACCCAAGGGCTCCCAAAGTGCTGGGATTACAAGCTTGAGCCACCCCGCCTGGTCTGTAGTCAACTTTTTTTTT
>NW_007075806.1:0-324 GCF_000164805.1 Carlito syrichta
GGGGATGGAGAGACACCCCTTATTAACAAGGGTGCCTGAACGATGCACATTTGTATACCTAACCCTTAACTGTACCCCACAATTTTATAATAAAGTATATGTTTAAAAAAAGAAGATATTGGAAAACCTTTGGTAAAGAAATTAGGCACACAAAAAATGCAAAATAAACAAACAAAAAACTCCTAATAACCCAGAAAACGCCGGACTTAGTGGCTCAGCCTGTAATCCCGTGCCTTGGGGAGGCTGAGGTGAGTGGATTGCCTGAGTCCGCAGGTTCGAGACCCACCTGGGCGGCAAGACCTCATCTCTACAATAAATCAAAAA
>NW_007075807.1:0-1354 GCF_000164805.1 Carlito syrichta
TGATAGACTGCAATACAATAGGACATTTTTTGAACAGGAAAGATAGATAATCTAATCTAGTGTCTCATGGTCTTGAATAGCATGTGGACTCGTGCTAATAAAAAATGTTTCTTAAGCTGGGCTTGATGGCTCAGCCTGTAATCCCGTGCCTTTGGAGGCTGAGGTGAGTAGATTGCCTGAGCCCGTGCGTTCAACACCCACCTGGGCAACTTGGCGAGACCTAATCTCTACAATAGATCCAAAAATTAACCATGGTATCGCGTGTTTGTAGTTCCAGCTACTAGGAAGGCTGAGGCAGAAGGATCCTCAGAGCCCAGCAGGAACCCAGCAGGTGGAGGCTGTGGTGGCCCGGAGCGGTCACTGCATTCTCCAGTCTGGGTGAAAGGGTGAGACTCCAAATCAAAAAAAAAAAAAAAAAAGAAAGAAAAAAAAGTTTCTCAGCCCCTAAGAATACATAGTGAATTCCAATTTTAGAAACATTGTATTAAGAATTAAACATAATCTCTGTAACTACTTAACATCAGAACTCATAAACATATTTTCAAAATCAGATGTGAAACTATGTGATAAGAATCAGTGGAGGCCAGGCTCGCTGGCTCAGCCTGTAATCCCGCGCCTTGGGAGGTGGAGGTGAGTGAATTGCCTGAGCCCGCGGGTTCATGACCCGTCTGGGCAACTTGGCGAGACCTCATCTCTACAATAAATCAAAAATTAGCCGGGCATGAGGTGGAAGGATCGCTGGAGACCAGCAGGTCACGGCTGCAGTGGCATTCCAGTCTGGGTGACAGAGTGAGACTCCAATTCAAAAAAAAAAGAACCAGTGGTAAAAATTATCAATGAAATTATCAGAATATAGTCATATTTATATCGTATTCTAAGCAACATATCTTGTAACATTCTCAGGCTTCCAAGAATATGATCATACATCCTCAAGTGTCCACAGTCTATAGTTTGAGAAATATTGACCTAAACCAACGGTATTCCTTTTATAGATGAATGTTTGTCACCAGAGTTCTTGTGACTTACCCAGTTTATAAAGACAGTAGGATATCTGGGACTAAGACTGGAGTCTTGAATAAATGCTAAGTGTGTTCATGTGTATTCTTTATTCAAATTTCCCTACTCTCCAAGAGGAAGATAGACATTTTGGATTCCTTAGAACCTGTTCTCTGTTTGTCATGGTAAAATTATTCAACCAACCTACCACAAAATTAATGAAGATGATACCATAATATGTGTAGGGGTAATTTGAATTTTGCTTTATTAATACGAGCATTAATTTGAAAATGTACCCACGTGCTTTGCTTATTTCAGATTTTATTTGCACAAATAAAAAATGCAGAAAGAGAATTTT
>NW_007075807.1:2646-3916 GCF_000164805.1 Carlito syrichta
TCTCTCTCTCTCTCTCTCTCTCTCTATATATATATATATATATATATATATATATATATACTTGACAGTTTTAGTTTGAAATAACGTTAAACTCAAAAAAGCAATTAGGAGACTACATTGATTAGACATAAATTTTTAAAACATATTTATTAGTAATTTCTTCATAAAGTTTCTTTTTTTGTTGTTTTTGAGTTGGAGTCTCACTCTTGTCACCCAGACTGGAGTGCAGTGGTCACTCCCGGCCACCGCAGCCTCGACTTGCTGGGCTCTGGCGATCCTTCCGCCTCAGCCTTCTGAGTAGCTGGAACTACAGGCACGCGCTACCACACCCAGCTAATTTTTTGATTTATTGTAGAGATGAGGTCTCTCCTGCCCAGACGGGTCTCGAACCCTAAGCATTTATTTATATACATATATAGAAACATAAAGTTTCTATATATGTATATAAATAAATGCTTATAAATTTTTTTTGAAAAAACAGTGCTTCTAATCTAAGTGTTCTGCATTTTTATTGGAGTTAATGGAAGTTAACGAGAGGCAGAACAAACTGAGTCTGGTGTGTTTGGCTCTGCTCTGGAGACGACGTCTTGGTCGACCATCTAAAGCTTCATTGTCTCTTCCGATCTAATTTTACATTCCCATCTCTTCTCATTTTGGGATGAGGGAGTTTCTTCCTCCTGTTCTTTCATTTGACATATACTGCAGCTTGAAGGGCTTCTTTTGGGGAGTCATGCGAAGACTCCAAAGTTTAGATAAGTGATTATTCTTTTTATGGTATAGTTTGAGCAAAGATTTCATGGTTTCAGAAAATTATAGGAATTAATTTATGTGATGTTTATATTTTTCAGCTTTATGTAATCATAGCTTCTCAAAAAATTTAATGTGCAAAAAAATCCATTTTAATATTCCCCCGTTAATGAATATTTTATGTTCTAGAACGCAGTGTTTATTTAGCATAGGCATTACGTGTTTATATATTGAGACCAAATACTTGGTGTGGTTTGTTTTTAGCAGCTTTAAATAGCATGATATTTTAAAAAGCATTACAGAAAGAAACTTTTATTATTAATTTCTAACACATTCCCATAATGATGAAATAAATCCTAAGTCTGATAGAATTGTGTGATAATAATAATAATAAAATGGTTTTCCCCCCCTGGATTTAGTGCTTAATAAGTGTGCCAAAAATTTTAGGGATGTGGTTGGGTTAAAGGTTTGATTTTTTTGTTGTTGTTGTTAGTTGGAGTCTCACTCTGTCACTCAGACTGGA
>NW_007075808.1:0-419 GCF_000164805.1 Carlito syrichta
TCACTCTGTCACCCAGACTGGAGTGCAGTGGCACACTCCCAGCCACCACAGCCTCCACCTGCTGGGCTCCAACAATCCTTCTGCCTCAGCCTTAAAACTAGCTGGAACTACAGGCGTGTGCTACCACGTCTGGCTAATTTTTTGATTTATTGTAGAGATGTATCATCAAGTTGCCCAGACAGACCTTGAACCCACGGGCTCAGGATCCCGAAGCACGGGATTACAGACTGAGCCACTTCAGCCTCCCAAAGCATGGCATTACAAGCTGAGCCACCGAGCCCGGCTAGAACATAATTTTAAGGATGAGTTTTTTTCTGAATTGGATTTGGAGTTTCTGGAGTTTTCTCATCAGATTATATTTGAAAAAGCAAAAAGAGCACTGATAATTTATGGAGTAAACTGTTTTTAGAGATATACAA
>NW_007075809.1:0-401 GCF_000164805.1 Carlito syrichta
CTGGAACTACAGGCACGCGCTACCATGCCCAGCTAATTTTTTAATTTATTGTAGAGATGAGGTCTCACCAAGTTGCCTAGGCTGATCTTGAACCCATGGGCTGAGGCAATTCTCTCACCTCAGCCTCCCAAAGTGTTAGGATTACAGGCTTGAGCTACCACACCCAGCTAACAGATATATTTTTTAAAATGTTTCAGCCGCGGGTTCGAGACCCACCTGGGCAACGTGGTGAGACCTCATCTCCACAATAAATAAAAAAATTAGCTGGGTGTGGTAGCGCATGCCTGTAGTTCTAGCTACTTGGAAGGCTGAGGTGGAAGGATCACCGGGGCCCCAGCAGGTCGAGGCTGCGGTGGCCGGGAGCGGCCACTGCACTCCAGTCTGGGCAACAGAGTGAGACT
>NW_007075810.1:0-428 GCF_000164805.1 Carlito syrichta
CACACACACACACACACACACACACACACACACACACACACACACACACACCAGAATATTAGCTGGGCATGAGACAGAAGGATCACCTGAGCCCAGGAGGTTGACACTACAGTGAACCATGATTGCACCACTGCATTCCACCCTGGGCAGTGGAGTGAGACCTTGACAAAAAACAAAATCAAGTTTCCATTAACAAGACAGAAGGTCAGTAAGATACCTGCAGACGTATGTTTATCGCAGCATTGTTCATAATAGCAAGAACATGGAACCAACCATGCTGCCCATCAAAAGAGGACTGGATTAAAAAAAATTTGGTACATATACACGATGAAATACTACGCAGTCATAAAGGACAAAATCATGAACTTTTGCAGCAACCTGGATGGAATTAGAGTTTATAATACTGAGTGATCTCTCACAGAAACAAA
>NW_007075811.1:0-367 GCF_000164805.1 Carlito syrichta
CCATTACATTCCTCTCCATTCCATTCACTCCGTTCCAATCATATACAATCCTGTCCATTCCATTCCATTCCATTCCCTTCAATTATAATCCATTCTTCTCCATTCCCTTGCATTTCATCCTCTCCATTCCCTTCTAAAACATTCCTCTCCATTCCATTCCTTTCCTCTGCATTGCATTACATTTCTCTCCTTTCCATTCCATTCCATTTCATTCCATTCCATTCATCTTCTTTCCATTCCATTCGATTTCATTCCATTCCTCTCCATGCCATTCCATACAATTACATTCCATTCCATTCCAATCCATTCCATTCCATTCCATTCCTTCCCTCTCCATTCCATTCCTTTCCATTCCATTCCACTCTAC
>NW_007075812.1:0-306 GCF_000164805.1 Carlito syrichta
ATAATTGTGTACCTTGAAAACCCAAGAGAATCTGTCAAAAGCCTCCTTACATTGATAAAGGCCTTTGGCAAAGTCACAGGATACAAAATAAATGTATAAAAGACCATCGTATTTCTCTACACCAATAATAAACAAACTGAAACCCAAATAAAAGACACAATTCCATTCACAATAGCCACAAAAAATGAAACACCTTGGCATCTCCCTAACCAGACACGTGAAAGACCTTTACAATGAACATTACAAAACACTGCTCAAAGAAATCAAAGCTGACATGAACAAGTGGAAAAATATCCCATGTTCATG
>NW_007075813.1:0-311 GCF_000164805.1 Carlito syrichta
AGTGCAATGTACTGTTTTGGAATGGAATGGAATCAAATGGAACTGAGATTAATGGAATGGAATTGAATGGAAAGCAATGGAATGGAATGGAATGGATTTGAATGGAGAGTAAAGGTATGGAATCGAATGGAGAGTAACAAAGTGGAATGGAATGGAATCGAATGGAATGGAGAGTAATGGAATACAATGGAATGGATGGGAGAGTAGTAGAAGGAATGGAATGGAGAGTAATGGAATGGAATGGATTGGAATGGAAAGGAATGGAATCTAATGGAATGGAGAGTAATGGAATGGAATGGAGAGTAACGGAA
>NW_007075814.1:0-308 GCF_000164805.1 Carlito syrichta
CATGTTACTTTCCAGGTTAAAACTCTTTGATAACTTCCTAGTGCTCCAAGGATAAAAACAATGTTGCTTCACATGCACTTCATTACTCCTTCTTCGTCAGAGTGTACTGTCCTCCCATCTTCTTTAATTGACTTTGGGAATGTAGTTCTTTCAGCCTCATATGCTAGTGACGTTCCTCCAGCTTTTGTACATGTTTGGGTACTCTCCTCTCATCTCTTTTCCTGTTAAACCCTACATGTCCTACATAAAGGATCATCTGTTTATGAACTCCTTCTTTGACTCTGCTACCTAGACTTAGTCCTCCTCAT
>NW_007075815.1:0-377 GCF_000164805.1 Carlito syrichta
AACCCTCGAACATCTAGGCATACAGGGAACATACCTCAAAATAGTAAAAGCCATCTACAAGAATCTCACAGCCAGCATACTCCTAAACGGACAAAAATTGGAACAATTTCCCCTGAAAACTGGAACAAGAGAAGGATGCCCACTCTCACCCCTCCTGTTCAACATAGTATTGGAAGTCCTAGCTCAAGCAATTAGAGAAGAGAAGGCAATCAGGGGTATCCAAATAGGAAAAGAGGGAGTCAGGTTATCTCTCATTGCAGATGATATGATTGTGTACCTTGAAAACCAAGAGAATCTCTCAAAAACTTCCTTACACTGATAAAGGCCTTTGGCAAAGTCTCAGAATATAAAATAAATGTGCAAAAGACAATCGCATT
>NW_007075816.1:0-373 GCF_000164805.1 Carlito syrichta
CTTGTCAAATCACATGGCTATCCATCTGGCTAGCTAGTTATTTCTGCAAGTTAAATCAACTGGCTACCTAGGAAGCTAGCTATATGTCAGTTAGTTATGTCAGCTAGCTAGCTAGTTATGTCAGCTAATTTAGCCAGCTAGCTAGATAGATAGCTAGTTAGCTAGCTGGTTAAGCCAGCTTGTAAAGCCAGTTTGCTAGCTAGGTAGCTAGCTGGTTAATTCAGCTGGTTAAATCAGCTTGCCAGCTAGTTAAGTCAGCTGGCTAATCAGCTACCTAGCTGTGTAGCTAGCTAATTAAGTAAACTGTTTAGCCAGTTAGCTAGCTAGTTAAGTAACCTTGTTAAGTCAGCTCACCAGCAAGCTGGATAGCTAG
>NW_007075817.1:0-544 GCF_000164805.1 Carlito syrichta
TGAGCCCACGGGTTCGAGACCCGCCTGGACAACTTGGCGAGACCTCATCTCTACAATAAACCAAAAATTAGCCAGGCGTGGTAGCACATGCCTGTAGTTCCAGCTACTTGGAAGGCTGAGGCGGAAGGATCGCCGGGGCTTAGCAGGTGGAGGCTGCTGTGGCTGGGAGCAGCCACTGCGCTCCAGTCTGGGCAACAGAGTGAGACTCCAACTAAGGAAAAAAAAAAAAAATTACTCGGGCAAGATGGCACATGCTTGTAGTTCCGGCTACTTGAAAGGCTGAGGTGGAAGGATCGCCTGAGCCCAGCAGGTTGAGGCTCCAGTGGCCGTGAGCATGCCACTGCACTCCAACCTTGGTGACAGAGTGACACTCCAACTCAAAAAACATAACAAGCTGGGCTCAGTGGCTCACCCTGTAATCCCGCGCTTTGGGAGGCTGAGGTGAGTGAATTCCCTGGGTAACTTGGTGAGACCTCATCTCTACAATAAATCAAAAAATTAGCCGGGCATGGTAGCACATGCCTGTAATTCTGGCTACTTGGAA
>NW_007075818.1:0-334 GCF_000164805.1 Carlito syrichta
AAACCTTAAGGAAATGGAGGACTTTCTGACATCACACAATCTACCTAGGTTGGAACAAGAAGAAATTGAGACCCTAAATAGACCAATAACAACAACAAAAAAATCAACTATGTAATAAGAAAACTACCTACAAAAAAATGCCCTGGCCCAGATGCTTTCCACCAGAATTCTACAAGACATTTAAGGAGGAGCTGAAACCAATAGTACTGAAGGTATTCCAGGCAATTGGAAAAGATGGAATTCTCCCCAAATCATTTTATGAAGCCAACATCATATTGATACTCAAGCCAGGTAAAGATCCAGCAAAGAAAGAGAACTACAGGCCAATATCTTT
>NW_007075819.1:0-586 GCF_000164805.1 Carlito syrichta
CCCGGCTGATTTTTTGATTTATTGTAGAGATGAGGTCTCATTGCCCAGGCGGGTCTTGAACCCGCGGGCTTAGGCAATCCACTCACCTCAGTCTCCCAAAGGCGCGGGATTACAGGCTGAGCCACCAAGCCTGGTTTTAATTTATTTATTTAAAGAATTATGTATTCCTGTAATCCCAGCACTTTGAGAGGTGGAGGTGAGAGAACTGCCTGAGCTCGGGGGTTTGAGACCAGCCTGAGCAACATGGCAAGACCTCATCTCTACAATAAATAAATAAAATTTAAAAATTAGCCAGGTGTGGTGGCACACGTCTCATGGTTCCCACTACTTGAGAGGCTGAGGCAGAAGGATAACCTGAGCCCAGTAGGTCAAGGCTGTGGTGGCCTTGAGCATGCCATTGTGCTCCAGCCTGGGTGACAAGAGTGAAACTCTGGCTCAAAAAAAAAAAAAAAAAGTAAAAAATTATGTATTTATTCTTACTTTTTTATTTTTGAGTCAGAATCTCACTCTATGGCCCAGGCTGGAGCGCAATGGCATGCTCATGGCTACCGCAGCCTCGACCTGCTGGGGTCCGGCGATCCTTCCG
>NW_007075820.1:0-323 GCF_000164805.1 Carlito syrichta
CAAGGCCCACCAGTCCGACTCCTCACTCATAACTCAGGGAAACTCCAGGGTGGATAATGCGGCCCGACAAGCAACCTTGGGGTCCATCCCCAGCATGGCTCAACAAGCAGCCTCGGGGTCCATCCCCACTATGGCAGCTATTACCCACCCTGGTCCAATCCATACGCCTCCCACTAATTCACCACCGCCAAACCCCCCCTCTATCTCCGACCTCATCTCATATCTACACTCAATCTTTCATACCAATCCCTCTGCTCTAATGTCTTTCCTAAAAAACTTCTTCACCCTCGACCTCCACCATATAAAGCTTATAAAAACCATTA
>NW_007075821.1:0-362 GCF_000164805.1 Carlito syrichta
GAATGGAATGGAATGGAAAGGAATGGAGAGGAATGGAATGGAATGGAATGCATTGGATAGCAATGGAATGGAATGTAGAAGAATGGAATGGAATGGAGAGGAATGGAATGGAATGGAATGCATTGGAAAGCAATGGAATGGAATGTAGAAGAATGGAATGGAATGGAGTGGAATGGAGAGGAATGGAATGGAATTTAGAGGAATGGCATGGAATGGAATGGAAGGTAGAGGAAAGGAATGGATTGGAAGGGAATGGAATGGAGAGGAATCGAATGGATTGGAATGGAATGGAATGGAGAGGAACGAAATGGAATGGAATGGAATAGAATCAAATGGAGAGGAATGGAATGGAATGGAATGGA
>NW_007075822.1:0-471 GCF_000164805.1 Carlito syrichta
AATACACATTCTACTCATCACCACATGGAACGTATTCTAAGATCGACCACATAATTGGCCATAAATCAAGCATAAGCAAATTTAAATGGACCAAAATTTTACCATGCACCTTCTCGGATCACAGTGGAATAAAAATAAGCATTAACACTAACAAGTTTCCCCCAAATCTCACAACAACATGGACACTAAACAGCATGATGCTAAACAACTCCTAGGTCAATGATTAAATCAAAACAGAGATCAAAAGATACCTGGAAACAAATGAAAATAAAGAAACATCTTACCAAAATCTCTGAGATTCCATAAAAGTTATAGTAAGAGGGCAATTTATATCCCTACAAACACGCATGAAAAAAATGAAAGGATCACAAATCAACAGCCTAACAAGCCACCTAAGGAAGCTGAAAAAGCAAGACCACAAAAACCCTAATTTCAGCAGAAGAATGCAGATCACCAAAATAAAAGCCCAAA
>NW_007075823.1:0-594 GCF_000164805.1 Carlito syrichta
GCTGACTTAACTAGGTGACTTAACTAGTTATCCTACTGGCTAGCAGGCTGACTCAACTTCCTAGGTACCTTGCTAGCCAGCTGGATACCCAGCTGACTTCATTAACTAGCTAGCTGTGTATCCCGCTGACTTGCCTGCTGACTTATCTACCTACGTAGCTAGGTAACAAGCTGGCTAGTGAGCTGACTTCATTAACTTTCTTAACTAACTCTCTAACTAGCTAGCCAGCTGAATTAACTAGGTAGTGACCCAGCTAGGCAGCTGGCTATCCAGCTGTCATAACTAACTGACTTAACTAGATAGCAAGCTGACTTAACTAGCTGACTTTATCAGCTAGCTACCTAGCTAGCCAGCTGGTTTATCTAGCTGACTTAACTAGCAATCTATCTATCTAGCTAGCTAGCTAGCCAGCTTACTTAACTAACTGACATCTCTAGCTAGCCATGTGGCTAGCCCACTGTCTTAACTAGTCAGCTACCTACGTATCCCACTGGCTTACCAGATGATTTAACTACCTAGCTACCTAGCTAACAGGTTGGCTAGCAAGCTGAGTTAACTAGGTGACTTAACTAGCTAGCCAGCTTGCTAGCCAGC
>NW_007075824.1:0-415 GCF_000164805.1 Carlito syrichta
CTCACAGTTCCATTCCTCTTCTTTCCTCTGTACTCCATTGCATTCCACTCCATTTTTCTCAATTCCATTCCATTCTTCGCTGCTCAATTCTGTTCCATTCCAATCTGTTCTTCTACATTCCTATTTCCTTCTAATCCATTCCTCTCCATTTGTTTCCATTCCAATCTTTTCTTCTACATTCCTATTTCCTTCTAATCCATTCCTCTCCATTTGTTTCCATTCCTCTGCATTTCTTTTCATTCCTCTCCATGCCATTTCAATCTTTTCCATTCTTTTACATTCCTCTCGATTTTTCTTCAGTACATTCCACTCCATTCCTCTCCATTCCATTCCATTCCATTTCTCTCGTCCTTTCCTTTCCATTTTCTTCCACTTTTTTCCATTCCTTTCTTCCCCATTCCAATTCTCTCCATTC
>NW_007075825.1:0-324 GCF_000164805.1 Carlito syrichta
CCCAAAAAAAAAAAGATTGACCACATCCTTGGCCATAAATCAAGCATAAACAAATTTCATAAGATTGAAATCCTGCCATGCACCTTCTCAGACCACAATGGAAAAAGAATAAATATCAACACCAACAAAGTTACCCCAAAACTCACAAAGACATGGACACTAAACAGCATAATGCCAAGCAACTCCTGGGTCAACATGGAAATCAAAACAGAGATTAGGCCAGGCTTGGTGGCTCAGCCTGTAATCCCAGCACTTTGAGAGGCCGAGGCAAGTGGATTGCCTCAGCCCACAGGTTCGAGACCAGCTTGGGCAACTTGGCAAGAC
>NW_007075826.1:0-852 GCF_000164805.1 Carlito syrichta
CTAATTATGTGGTGAAGATCACCAAAGCCAACAAGTTAGACCACATGTTGATCACCATCAAGAGGAAGTGGGGGAGGTGGCACTCCCAGTGGGGAAAGTGGACACCAACATCAGTGAATAGATGGGCTACTGCCTCCTCCACGAGTTCATGCTCAACACCATACCGTACACCTGTTACAAGTGACTGGCGCCCTTGACCTCATCTTCTCAGACGGAGCCACACTGTATATATGATGGCCATCCAGGCAGTACCAAGAATACAAGATCTACTGGTGGGAGAAAGGTCACAGCTTTGATATGTCTTGTATCAAAGATGTGCCATTAAGGAGCCCCTGGTGCATGTGGCAGACCCCAAGCAGCCGGTCACCAATACCTGCCTCATAAAGGACATCTACACCATCAAGGTGGAAGGTTTGACCTTCACCTCCCCCTTCTGCCCTCAAGTGAAGCAGAATGACTACTGCAGTCCTGGTGGAGTCAACACCAAGTTCACCCTGCCATAAGAGGACTGGCCTCTCCACCAGTCCCAAGTCTCCAAACACACACTAGAGGCCAATGGTATTCTACACAGAGGACTACCCAACAGCGAAGATGGGGAGGATTCCTTCAGCACCACCAGCATGCAGCCAACACCAAGAACGACTGGGACCTGGGCTTCACCATCAACCTGAACTTCAACGACCAGTTGTGCGAGCCGTCGTGCTCCACCAACTCCCGGAGTCAGCACCTGGCTCTCCTACCCTGGCCAGCCTGGCCTTGCATGGGCCAAGGGACTGTGCATTCTTAGTGTGGGGAGGCACTTTCCTCTCTCTCCCTCCTGCAGGAGGGGATATTAGGGGCCTGGGCTGGGGG
>NW_007075827.1:0-470 GCF_000164805.1 Carlito syrichta
GTTTCTGATTGTGCTTATTTGGGTTTTTCTCTCTTTTTCTTGGTCAGTCTAGCTAGGGGACCATTGATCTTATTTATGCTTTCAAAGAACTAGCTTTTTGTTCAACTGGTTTTTTGTATTATCTTTTTGTCTTCTATGTCCCAGGTTTGTTTTTTTTTGGTGATCTGGATTCTTCTGCTGAAGTTAGGGTTGGGGTGGTCTTGCTTTTCCAACTTCCTTAGGTGACTTGTTAGGCTGTTAATTTGTGATCCTTCCATTTTCTTCATGTCTGTTTGTAGATACATGAATTCCCCTCTTACTATAGCATTCATGGCATCCCAGACATTTTGGCAAGATGTTTCCTCATTTTCATTTGTTTCCAGGTATCTTTTAATCTCTGTTTTGATTTCATAATTGACCCAGTAGTTGTTTAGCATCATGCTGTTTAGTGTCCATGTCTTTGTGGGTTTTGGGGGAACCTTGTTGGTGTT
>NW_007075828.1:0-513 GCF_000164805.1 Carlito syrichta
AGAGACGAGGTCTTGCCAAGTTGCCCAGGCTGGTCTCAAACCCGTGGGCTCAGGCAATCCGCCTGCCTCAGCCTCCCAAAGTGCTGGGATTATAGGCTGAGCCACTGAGCCTGGCCCAGATCTACTTTCTTAACCATCTCAGTCCCAGAAGTGGGACTATGTTATTTCCACTCACGTTCCATTGGCAAGAACTAGTCACACAACCATACCTAACTGCAAGGGTGACTGGGAAATACATGTCCAATAAGAGAAGGAATCAGAGCCGGGCTCAGTGGCTCAGCCTGTAATCCCATGCCTTGGGAGGCTGAGGTGAGCAGATTACCTGAGACCACGGGTTCATGACCCGCCTGGGCAACTTGGTGAGACCTCATCGCTACAATAAATAAAAAATGTGGTAGTGCGCACCTGTAGTTCCAGCTACTTGGAAGGCTGAGGCGGAAGGATGGCCGGAGTCCAGCAGGTTGAAGCTGCGGTGGCCGGGAACAGCCACTGCACTCCAGTCTGGGCAACAGA
>NW_007075829.1:0-400 GCF_000164805.1 Carlito syrichta
CATCCCAAAAAGCTACAGACCATCTTCCTAAGAGATAACCACCATTCAGATTTTGGGAGTTGGAATCTGGATTATGGGAGTCCTCATATACAGGAAGTTGCACTGTCTATTGTTAAAGGAGAATAAGGAATCTGGTTTACACGTGTCCTCCAACCCAATAAAACTTCAGGGTTTCTTGCTATGAAGCATAAACTAGGGAAATGAGATGCTCATATACAGACAAATGTACTGACTTTTCCTAAGAAAGAGTTAGGAATGTGGGTGACCTGTTTTCTAAATCTCCAAAAAATATACGGCATCTTCCTAAGATCTAAACAAGAATCAAGCTTTCGACACATGCATCTGTGATCAGGAGTACTCATATACAGGTAACTGCACGGCTGTTGGTAAAAATGAGGAA
>NW_007075830.1:0-412 GCF_000164805.1 Carlito syrichta
GGATAGCCAACTGACTTCATGAGTAGACTTAACTAGTTAGGCAGCTGGTTGGCAGCTGACTGAACTAGCTGATTTAACCAGATAGTCAACTGGTTAGCCAGCTGACTTAACTAGCTGACTACCTATCTAGCCAGCTGTGTAGCCATCTGACTTACCTAGCTATCTTAAGCTAGCAAGCTGACTAGCTAGCTCCCTACCAAGCCAGCAGGCTAGCCAGCTAGTTTAACTGGGTGAATTAAACAGCTAGCCTGCTTGCTAGCAAGCTGACTTATCTAGCTAGCTACCTACCTGACCAGCTGGCTAGACAGCTGACTAAACTTGCTGACTTTTCCAGCTAGCCAGTTGGATAGCCATCTGACTTAACTTGCTGACATCACTAGCTAGCCATTTAGCTATCTAGCTGACTTAACTA
>NW_007075831.1:0-3053 GCF_000164805.1 Carlito syrichta
TTCTTTCTATTCAATTCCGTTACTCGCCATTCCATTCCATTCTACTCAATTCCATAACTTTCCTTTCCATTCCATTCTGTTACAGTCCATTGCATTCCATTCCATTCCAAAACACTCTATTCCATTCCATTCCGTTACTCTCCATTCCTTTCAATTCCATTGCCTTCCATTCCATTCCATTCCGTTAGACTCCATTCCATTCCATTCCATACCAATTCATTACTCTCCATTCAATTCCATTTCATTCTATTCCAGTCCGTTACTCTCCATTCCATTCCCTTCCATTCCATCCCATTGCATGCCATTCCTTACTCTCCATTCCATTTCATTCCATTTCTTTCCATTACTCGCCATTCCATGCCATTCCATACATTTCGAAACACTCCATTCCATTCCATTCCATTCCATTCCTTTCAATACCATTCCATTACTCTCCATTCCATTCAATTCCATTCTATTCCATTCCTTTCTATTCCAATCCATTACTCTCCCTTCCATTCCCTTCCATTCCATCCAATTCCACTCCATTACATTACTTTCCATTCCATTCTTTCCATTCCATTCCATTCCGTTGCTCTCCATTCCATTCCATTCCATTTCGTTACTCTACAGTCCATTACAATCCATTCCATTGCATTCCATACCTTTCCATTCCAATCCACTACTTTCCATTCCATTCCATTACACTGCATTCCATTCCATTCCATTCCCTTCCATTACTCTCCATTTCATTCTATTCCATTCGATTCCACTTAATTCCATTTAGTTACTCTTCTTTCCATTCCATTCCTTTCCCCTCCGTTACTCTCCATTCCATTCCATTCCATTTGCTTACTCTCCCGTTCATTCCAATACATTCCATTCCATCCCATTCCATACCGTTACTCTCCATTCCATTCCATTCTGTTACTAACCATTGCATTCCATTCATTCCCATTCCATTAGTCTCCATTCCTTTCCATTCCCTTCCTTTCCATTCCATTGCTCTCCATAGATTCCATTCCATTCCATTCCATTCCATGACTGCATTCCATTTTATTCCATTCCGTAACTCTCCATTCCATTCCATGACTCTCCCTTCCATTCCATTCCATTACTATCCATTCCATTCCATTCCTTTCCGTTACTCTCCATTCCATTCCATTCCATTATTCTCCATCTGATTCCATTCCATTCCATTACGTTACTGTCCATTCCATTTCATTTCATTCCTTTACACTCTATTCAATTCCATTCCATTACACACCATTCCATTGCATTGCATTCAATTCCATTACTCTACATTCTACTCCATTCAATTCCATTCCTTTACTTTCTATTCTATTACAATCAGTTACTCTCAATTCATTACAGTACTCTCCACTACATTCCATTCCGTTACTGTCCCTTCTATTCCATTCCATTCCATTTCTTTATGCTCCATTCCATTGCATTCTGTTACTATCCATTCCATTCCATCGATTCCATTTCATTCCATTACTCTACATTCCATTCCATTCCATTTCATACCATTGCGTTTCTCACTTTTACATTCCATTCCATTCCATCCCATTGCAACCCATTTCTTTCCAATCCATTCCATTCAATTACTCTCCATTGCATTCCATTCCATTCCATTCCACTCCATTCCATTCCATTCCGTTACTCTCCCTTCCATTCCAATCTTTTACTCTTCATTCCATTCCATTCCATTACTGTACATTCAATTCTTTCCATTCAATTCCGTTACTCGTCATTGCATTCCATTCTATTCCATTCCATTCCTATCCATTCCATTCCATTCTGTTACAATCCATTCCATTGGATTCCATTCCGAAACTCTCCATTCCATTCCATTCCGTTACTCTCCATTCATTTCCTTTCCATTGCCTTCCATTCCATTCCATTCCGTTAGACTCCATTCCATTCCATTCTGTTACTCTCCATTCCATTCAATTCAATTATATTCCCTTTAATTCTATTCCAATACGTTAAACTCCATTACATTCCCTATCATTCCATCCCATTCCATTCCATTCCGTTACTCTCCAGTCCATTCCTTTCCATTTCATTCCATTCCATTCCATTCCATTCCGTTACTCTCCATGCCATTCCAATCCATTTCATTATTCTCACGTCCATTCCAATCCATTCCTTTCCATTCCATACCTTTGCATTCCATTCCGTTATTTTCCATTCCATTTCGTTACAGTACATTCCATTCCATTCCATTTCGTTTCATTACTCTCCATTCCATTCCATTCCACATACTTCCATTAAGTTACTCTTCTTTCCATTCCATTCCTTTCCCCTCCCTTATTCTCCATTCAATTCCATTCCATTTCATTACTCTCCAGTCCACTCCAATCCATTCTATTCCATTCTATTCCATTCCACACCGTTACTACCCATTCCATTCTATTCCATTCCATTCCATTTTGTTACTCTCAATTCCTTTCCATTCCATTCCGTTACTCTCTATTCCATTCCATTCCAATACTCTCCATTCCATTCCATTGCATTCCGTTCCATTCCTTTGCTCTCCATTCCATTCCATTCCAATCCATTCCATTCCATGAATCTCCATTCCATTCCATTTCATTCCATTACTCTCCTTTCCTTTCCATTCCATTCCATTCTGTTAGTCTCCATTCCATTCCATTGGGTTACTAACAATTCCATTCCATTCCATCCCATTCCATTACTCTCCATTCCATTCCATTTCGTTTCTCTCCTGTCCATTCCCATCCTTTCCATTCCATTCCGTTACTTTACATTCCATTCCGTTACATGACATTCCATTATATTCCATTCCATTCCGTTACTCTACATTCCATTCCATTCCATTCCTCTTAATTCAACTACATTGCACTTCTTTCCATTCCATTCCATACCGTTACTCTCTATTCCGTTATACTCCATTACATTCGATTCCATTCCATTCCATTCCATTCCACTTAATTCAATTAAGTTACTCTTCTTTCCATTCCATTCTATTTCGCACTCTCCATTCTGTTATACTCCATTCTGTTCGATTCCTTTCCATTTCATTCCATTCTATGACGTTACTCTCC
>NW_007075832.1:0-360 GCF_000164805.1 Carlito syrichta
CGAGGCTAGGGTGGCCGGGAGCGGCCCTGCACTCCACGCTGGGCGACAGAGTGAGACTCCAACTCAAAAATAATAATAATAATAATAAATAAAAGAGACTAAAAACGCATAAAATGAATTTCAATGTGTGAATTTTTATTGGATTCTGATTCTTTAAAAAAGTAGCTATAAGCCGGGTTCAGTGGCTCAGCCTGTAATCCTGCGCTTTGGGAGGTCGAGGTGAGTGGATTGCCTGAGCCCGCGGGTTCGAGGCACGCCGGGCCAACTTGGCGAGACCTCATCTCTACAATAAGTCAAAAATTAGCCGGGCGTGGTAGCACGTGCCTGTAATTCCAGCTACTCGGAAGGCTGAGGCAGAAG
>NW_007075833.1:0-519 GCF_000164805.1 Carlito syrichta
AAAAAATTAGCCGGGCGTGGTAGTGCGCGCCTGTAGTTCCAGCTACTTGGAAGGCTGAGATGGAAGGATGGCCGGAGCCCAGCAGGTCGAGGCTGCCGTGCCCAGGAGCGTGCCATTGCACTCCAGTCTGGGCGACAGAGTGAGACTCCAACTCAAAAAATAAAAAATAAAAAATAAAAATTCAGCCAGGTATGGTGGCGCATGCCTATAGTCCCAAGTACTCGGGAGACTGAGGTAGGAGGATCGCCTGAGCCCAGGCGGTTGAGACCTCGACTCAAAAAAATAAATAAAAAATAAATTAAAAAGAAAGAAGAGAGAAGAGAGAGGCGAAGCCACTAGTATTTGGCCTCTCATCTGACTCGAGGCCCACACTTTGGTCTCTGCTCTCCCTAGCCCCCTACCCTTCCTTGCAGGTGTTCCACCAACCCCGCAACCTCCTCTTGTGTCACTGTGAGTCTCATCTCTGAAGGTCCCTCTGGTCCCGGCGTCCTTCCACAGTCCCGACCACCCCTCCCCGCC
>NW_007075834.1:0-697 GCF_000164805.1 Carlito syrichta
CCTTTCTGGGTTGCGCAGGGCTGCACAAAAGACAGTTAACTTTGAAAAACTCCAGGAAGTGATTCAAGAAAAAGAGGAAAACCCCTCCAACTTTCTCAGCCGGCTCACCTGAGTGCTCCAACAATTTACTAACATAGACCCCAAAACCCCTGATGGCCGACAACTCCTAATGACATATTTTTTTCTCCCAAAGCTATCCAGACAGTAGGGCAAAACTAAAAAAACTCAACCGAGGCACCCTTACTCCCCCACATGACGTCCTCACAGCAGCCTTTAAAGTGTTCCACAACCGGGACGAGAAGGCAAAAAAATACAAATATCAAATGCTGGCCCAGGCCCTCCATGGCAACAGGGTCACCTCCAGTATCACCCAGGGTGGTGGCAATGCCTGAAACCAACGACAACCACCAGGACCCTGCTTCAAGTGCGGGCAGCCAGGGCATTGGGCACAAGGGTGCCCCAACCCTGGAGTACCCCTAGATGTGGACAGGCAGGACACTGGGCAGTGGACTGCCCCGGTCCCCAAGGAGGGACCAGGTCAGCCCCCCATCCTGCTCTGGATCTGTTGGGCATGGCAGCGACTTTAGACTGACGGGACACAGGGTCTCCCTGCCCCACACTAATCTCAAATCGTTGGGAACCCAGGGTCACTATAACGGTTGATGGGCACCCCATTCACTTTCTCCTGGATACCGGA
>NW_007075835.1:0-622 GCF_000164805.1 Carlito syrichta
TGTGCAAAAGACAGTTGCATTTCTCTACACCAACAACAAGCAGGCAGAGACCCAAATAAAGAGTACAATCCTATTTACAATAGCCACCAAAAAAATGAAATACCTCGGCATCTTCTTAACCAGAGAAGTGAAAGACTTTACAATGAGAACTACGAAACACTGCTCAAAGAAATCCAAGAAGACACAAACAAATGGAAAAATATTTCATGCTCATGGATAGGAAGAATCAACATTGTTAAAATGTTCATCTGCAGATTCAACGCAATACCCATTAAGTTACCAACATCATTCTTCTCAGACCTGGAAATGACAATACAGAAATTCATTTGGAAACATAAACAACCATGAATAGCCAAAACAATTCTTAACAAAAGAAACAAAGCAGGAGGTATCAAACTTCCAGAATTCAAACTTTACTATAAGGCTACAGTAATCACAGCAGCCTGATATTGGTACAAGAACAGGCACACAGAACAATGGAACAGGACAGAGATTCCGGAAGCATAGCCTCAAGTCCTCAACCAACTCATCTTTGACAAAGTCTCCAACAACAACCACTGGAGAGAGGAGAACCTATTCAGTAAATGGTGCTGGGAAAACTGGCTGACCACATTCAGAAGAT
>NW_007075835.1:1536-79458 GCF_000164805.1 Carlito syrichta
TGGGACTGGCAGCTGAGGGAAACTGCTAGGGGAGGGAGGGGCATACTTCCCCAACAAAGGTACCTGCATGATCAATGTTTGTATATGTAACCTTGAATTGTACCCCACATCTTAATAATAAATAAATAAATTTTTTTAAAAATGGCAAAAAAAAGAGATGTACTTCAGGCCTGGGGAAAGGGGACAGTACAGGCTGAAGCCAGAGGGTGGCCAGTGGGTAGAGGTAGGAGGTTCCAACATTTGGGCTTGGCTGGAGGGAATATAAGGTGGGAGGTAGGACAAGCTGGGAGGTGGGTGTCAGAGAGGATTGACAGGACACTAGGTGGGGTCCAGATCTTGCAGGGCATTGGAGGCCACATTCGAAATCTTGGACTTTGTCACGTGGCATGGAAGGGAGTTGAGTCATACCACCACATGGGCATTTCAGAGTGCTTGCATTGGCTACTGCCTGTGGATGGTGGCTTTGAGGGAGCATGTGCGGAGGCAGCTGGGGGTCAGGATACAGTAAGGAGTTCAGATGAGAGATGCAAAGGGCCTGCGGTCAGACCCTAAGTGTACACTTTCATTATTTGTTGAGCTCTCCGGCAGTACGAGGGAGTCAGAAGCCAACCTGGCTTCTAAGAGAAACCCAAATCTGTTCAGATATGGACATAACTGGAGAGACAGTCAACATGGACATCATTGTCTGCTGCTCCACTTCCTTCAGCCTCCGACACCGTTTCCAAAGTCCCCATGCCCACATCAGTAACCTATGGTAAGGCCACTGAGAGCAAGGTCAAAGACAGAACTCTCCCAGAGGCCTGGGCAGGTGGGGTCAGCTTCATGTCCCTGAGAGATCCTTGTGACAAGCCTCTTGACACAGTCACGGTCCCTCTGAGAATGGAATGTTCTACACAGCACCATGACCTCCAGCCCGGGGTGCTCAGAAGCCCCAGCCTGAGCACCTCTCCAGGTCTAGTCCTGGCCCATGGATCCCTGCTCTCAGCTCTCCTCTTTTCCATTAACTTTAACTGCACTTGGGCAGATCTACGGGAATAAATTAAGAACAGAACAGACAAAGATCTGCATCCAAAGCAAAGACTGACGCTCCTTCTGGGGCCAGAGCCCATGAGGAAAATCGCTTCTGCTCATCATTTTTCATTTTCTAACGGCTTTGTCTTCTGCAGTTCCCAAATCCCCGGAGAAGCCAGTAGCAAAAATATTTCAATGGCCAAGTCTCAATACTGGAGAGAAATGAGACATGGGGGCAGACCCTTCCCCACTTCAAACTCCATTCCCACCACTCACTACTTGGGGTTAAAGATAATTCCCTTCCCCCCATTTCAGAAGAAGTGGAATTTAAGCCACAAGAGACCCAGATGGCAGCATTGAGCAAAGCTGATCGCGTGTGAGGAAGGGGATTGCACAAGCCCAGCTGCTTGAGGAGGTTTCTTAAAGCTTGGAATGTGAGGTCTTCCTGGCCAGGCTGGGGCCTGGATCCTTCTGCTTGGTTATCTTACCCATGGCAGCAAAGATAGTTCACTGAGGCCACAGCTGTTGTTTAGTGTGTCAACCTAAAATGCTGGGAAGGATGCTCAGATGTCCTCAGATCATCCTTAATGTTATACATAGGAAAGGCATGTGCTATAGTGGTCAAAGAACAGGCTTGAAGACACATAAATTCTGACTTAAAGCTTGACTCCATTTCCTATTATCCTATATTATCCAATATTATGCTACATGTACTATGCTATGCTACACTATCCTATGCTATATTATGCTATGCTATATTATACCAGATAATAATATAGCTATTCTATGCTATATTATACTATACTATGCTATGCTATATTATACTACACTATGATATACTATGCTAATCTATATTATACTATATTATGCTATTCTGTTATACTACACTTTTATGCAATATTATGTTATACTATGTTATATATGCTACTCTGTGCTATATTATACCATATTATGCTACATTATACCATGCTATGCTCTTCTATGCTATATTATATTAAACTATGCTATACTATTCTCTTCTATGTTATACTATACCATACTATTCTATGTTATACAATGTTGTACTATTCTGTTATATTATACTATACTATTCTATGCTATATTATGTTATACTGTGTTATATATGCTGTTGTATGGCATATTATGCCACACTATGCTATACTATGCTATATTATACCATACTATGCTATGCAATGCTATTCTATGCTATACTGCCCAGCACAGTGCCTGGTACTTAGTAAGTACACAATAAAATGTTAGTTATTACCACTATGTAATAAGCCCACTTCATCTAATGAATCTCAGCAAGGTGCTTTTTTCAGTCCCTCATAGCTCTAGAGACCCTGGATTCACTCAGACCCTCATTCTCCTATACTTCACACACAACTCCGTGGTAGCAAAGATCATAATTTTGTTTCATTATCTGCTAGCCCTGATCACAGCACCTGGCCAAGGGGAGCACTCCATAGATGTCGGAAAAAGGAAGAGTGTTGCTCATGGGATTCTTCACTAGTGTAGAACCTTACACACCATGACTGATTGAGACCCAGGAATTCCAACAATGAGGGTCTCAGCATTTTGGGGGAGTATTTCCCAGCCCTGATATGTGCTCGGCATGAAGGCAACTATGTGAGTTAACTATCTCACAATTTACCTCTTTTCAGTCTTAGGGAACTGCTCTTTCTTCCTGGTAGAGCTTTTCTAGCATTTGAACAGGCCATACCTTCCCTCTTCACACATTCCTGGGCTTAGATCCATATTCCCTGGGTTTTCATCACTCCAGATGCAAAGACCTGATCTGCCTTGCCTGCCTGTGTTCACCCCCGACCTCGACAACCTCTCCATCATTTTTCTTCCCTTTTTTGGCCCAGTTCCAGGCGGTTGGAGGCTTCCTTGAGGACAGTGAGCTGATTTGCCCCCTCCCATCCAAGTGTGGCCCCTCGTGCCCTGCCAGAGGAGCATGTTGGCTCAGCTGCCTTGGCGCATGCTGCCTGCTCCTGTTTCCCCTCCTCCTCAGTGTCCTCCTTCTCAGATCCAGCCTCACACAGAACCTCAGAGTTGACCATTGGAGTGATGCTCTGAGCCATCATTGGAAAAAGCTTTACAACCAAGTGGTGCTGATCTTACATGAGCTAACATAAATCCTAAATTAAACTAGGCAAACAGCCTTAATCTCATCACCATCATCAAACCTAGGCCCACAATTTGAGGTGACGTGGGGCAGCTGAGTCTCTGGATTGTGTGAAGGAAGGTTCCAGCGATCAGGTTGCTGCAAGAGCAGGTTCACTTGGGGTAATAACCATGGTTGCAATTACATGTGCTATTTACATACTTTGCCCCCTTATATTTGATAAAGTCCAGAAGGAGCCCTGGGCACAGCTGCTCAGCACCTTTCAGAGTGAGCCACCTCTTCTCCAAAAGAAAAATGAGGCCAGGTAATGTCTAGCTGAGGCAACTCTTCAGACAAGACTCCTTTATAAGGATATTCTATTTCTCCTTTCTCCCTTTCTTGTCTTTCTTTCTTTCAGTAGTATCATTGCAAGCTAGAACGCCTCTGCATAAAGAAAGGAAAACAACTCTCACAGTGTTTTCAGTCTTTTAAAAACAGAAGCATTGGTATGATCCCAAGTCTCTGAAACAAATTTCCAGTGGTTTTTCCAGGTATTGCCAGAGGATTTGGAAATAAAGAATAGTCCTTTAACCTAGTGCAGGAAAACAAGCAAGCTGCCTCATTCTGTAAGTAATGTCATGTCACACTGTGCTCTTAGTATTTGTTGCAGCCAAAAAGGCAGTTCTACCTATTCAGTACTGGAAGAGTAGGACCACATCCTCTCACTTGGTATCTGGGAGAGCTAACACATGCCTAAAAACAATCTGTTAAGTACATGGAATGGGGCTTGCAGATTAGTGTTGCAGGTCTTCAGATTTGAGGTGTTGAGGATGGGAGACCTCATCCTGAAAGTCAGCAGCAAAGGGAACAAAGCAATGAACGTGAGCACAGAGCTTTCCAGTTTATGAATTCTTTTCCAACACCCTGCCTCATTGCAACAAAACAGTTCTGTTGGTAAAACTGGGGACAGAGAAGAGAAAGGCATCTGTAATTCGTGAGCTCAGAGTGTGTGCAAAAAGATGATGGCTAAGAAAGGTGAGGAACAGCATAATTTGCTGAATTCAGCAGGAGCAGGGTCCCAGCGAGCTGAGGAGTTAACAGATTGCAGCCAAAGCTGCAGCCCTCACGTTTTCTGACTTGAGAGATAATGAAGCAATAAAAGTAGCAAAGGCAGCCAGCAAGGGCTCTGCTCCTTGGACTATCTGTGTGAGAGCAGTTGCCTGCCGGTGCCCGTTCAGGGTCCAACCAAGGACTGCAACCCTCTAGCAGACCAGCAAGGCAGGGGACCAAACAGCCAGGCCTCTACGGCCCAGGGCTAATTCCCTCCTTCAGGGACACCAGAATCTTGGCTCCCCAGCCTGTCACTGAGCTTGTCCCAGGGTGGGGCAGCCCATATGGCTGAGCTATTGCGTCTCCAGAGACGCCAAGGGTAAATAAACCCCAGGACTACAGATGGGAGGCTGGCCAGGCTGGCTCCACTTTTTGATCTCATCACGGGAGGGAGTCTGTGTGGAAACCCTGGGAGGCACCTTAGCGATTTTCCAGGCCAACGACTTCATTTGTCAGATGAGAAAAGCCCCCTCCCCCTCCCAGGGGCTAAGGGACTTGCCAAAAGTCACATAGTGAATCAACTGCAATGCAATAAAAAGTGGTGGCTGAGAACACAGCTGGGCTTGAGTCCCAGCTCCATTGCTCTGTAATTTGGGCAAGTTATGAAAGTTTCAGTCTCTTCTTTGTACAATCCATGTTATGATCCTGGGGAGATCAAATGCATGAAAAGGCCACGGCCTCGTTCATAATAACTGTTTGTAGATGTTGCTGGTTATAACTTATTATCATGACTTTGAGTCTCTAGACATAGCTCTCAGGGTCTCCTTCCACACAGGTCAGGGATATAGTGTGATCGATAAAATCCCAGGGACCTGAATTTGGCTTAACCTCTAGGTTTGTGACTTTGGACAACGTATATAACTTTTTTGAGCTTTCATTGTTCTTACCTGTAAAATGGGAAACATTCTGCCACCATACACAGGTTTGGATGTGGGGATCAGAGGCAGGGAGATGACAGAGTGCCCACAGCAAAATGCAGCACCCAGGATACTGCAGCTCTTACCTTTGGTAGCTGATCCAAATCTCCTTCCCCATTCAGCAGTGAGAATAACTGCCTTTGGTTTGAAGAATAATAAGTTGACGCAACAAAGATGCTAAATGTATGACTGCCCTAAAGGCTGGCAGGAACCACGCAGCCGGCTGGTGGATGGCATGATCTGAAATGAACCATATGTTTGAAATTATGAGCCCAGATGTTAGACCTTGGCACCCACGGTTCACACCCTTAGACTCAATCCTTTAGGTGTCTCTAACGGTCTTCAAGGTGCCAGAAGCTTGCATAAAGAATGCAAATCAGTTTCCTGAGAAGGAACACATATTATGTTGTTATCCTCTTCACAAATTGCTGAGGTGGGTCGATTTGGGGTGAGGAAGATACGGGGGAACTCAAAAGGACAGAAGCAAGAAGAATCATCTTTCTCTTCAGTGATGGACTAGAGGATATGTGTGGCAGGTACAGTGGGGTCTCTTGAGATGGGGGGGCACTGGAGGAGAAAGGCAAGGAGCAGAAAAACTGGTGCTCTTCAAGTCTTGGGATCTAGTCCCAGCCAAAAGCAAAAAGGTGTAAATTTTATATCAGTCTCTGCTGTGTGAGGCCAAGGGATTGTGGAGAGCTAGTCCAGGTGATAGGCTTAGCAAAACTCTCAGAGATGCACACATGGACAAGGGGATCCAGAAACTAGCACTTGGAAGGGAGGATCTGTTTGTTAGGTGTGTTTTATCTCTTGATGCTTCACACCCTGCCTTATACACCCTGGGCCCAATAAATGTTTGTGCAGGGAACAATCAAAACTCCACAGATGAAAACAATGGTTAATGACATTAAATGTTTGTTTTGTACACAGAATTGAGAAGAATTTATCCCTTAGCAGCTATGGCATTCCTGTTCTTAATACATTAGCTTCTTGTTGCCTATGAGTGAGTGGGATAGCAGAAGGGGTCTAGGGTAAAATTCCTATTTTTTTCCCCTTAAGGCCATAATTTAAAATTCTTTCATTGAAATCTAGAATTTTATGCCTTGAAGCAGAGAATAGAAATCATCTTATCAATATTTTCAATATTCAATATTTTCCTATACTAAGAATTCAGGTATGTAGGTATTTCCCCCATGGACTAGTACTATTTTAAAGATTAAACTTTTTTAAAAAAACGTAGAGTCCATGAGACAAGGACTAGTAGACAAATAAAACCCTCTTATATCAGGAAAGCCTCTTTGGAGTGCATCCTTTAGATTTAGAAATTTCTGATGTCTAGTCCCAGTCTATCCCACAGCCTTAGAGTCTACTCTGTAACCTCCAAGTTGGTCATAAAATAATAACAGCAGCTACCCCTTCTTGAGTTCTTATTTATTAGGCACGGTGCACATCACTTCACATGTTGATTCTTTTATTCTTTATCATGACTTAGAACCATATTAACCCCCCCATTTCACAGATTAGATGGGTTATTAATGTGTTCCAAGTCATATAGATTTTTTTAAATGGCAGGATTTGAACCCACGGCACATGTCTCCTTAGGCTGAATATTAGCTGCTCGCTGCTTAACCACTCTGCCTCCATTTATAAGAGGAAAACATACGAATTTGTGTCTTCACACTACTTTGTCTCTAAAATATCCTTCCAGCAAGTAGAAAAAACACTGTAAAAGAAAATAGCACTAAACACACAGGGTTCCAAGAAGCACAGGGAGAGGAAAAGGCAGTACAAGGAAGTATTGAATAAGAAACAAGGAATTAGCTATATAGTAGATATAATCCACACTTCAATTCTTGATTTTAAAAAATCAAGGTACTCTTAGAAATTTCTACCAAGAAGACATAGCAGATAGATCTTTTCAGACATGTCGCATACCTCTCTATTATTAGTTTCATCACAATTTATTCACTGAGTGATAAGAATTTTCCAAGAGACTGTTGGCTCTAAGAGTCAGTATCTCCTTGAAAGATCGTTAGATGAAGGAAGTCAGATAAAGTATTTCTTACGATGATTTCTGAGTAAGCTACATAATTCAACTTTTAGTTCCACTGCCCATTGGCTGTGTAACCTCAGGCAAGATGCTTGCCCATTCTATGACTCTCTATTCTCATCTGTCAATTGGGGAACTAGATGTGTGGCTCATAATCCCTAGAAAGTAGCTTCCTTCATGGGACTTGATTTGATGATTCCTCAAAAGATTTCATATCTGGGGAACACAGGGAAGCCTTGGCAAGAGAGAAATTCCGGTCCCATGCACCACAAATGCAATGCCTCTCAGCCTGGGGAACAGACAGGTAGCACAAGCCAGGACACATTAGAGGGGACAGCTGCCAGGTTTGGCCCTAAACTCTGGCTGGCCCTCCCAGTGTTAAGCCAAAGGATGGGGGTGGGGGAAGTTCTCTTCCTATCTGTGACTTTTACAATTCTTGCTTCTCTTTTGGCTATATCTGAACATGACTAACGTTCCTGTTGTGATCGAGATGGTGTATAAGCCAAGCAGAGTCTTGACACCTTTACTTTGAATTGTGTGACTTTTGTCAAACAAAGTCAGAAGGACATATATTTTCCAGACAGGCTTTTGTCTTTTTGGAAAAAGAAAAACCTTTCTTCCTTTTGGCATGTGGCTACAACAAGCAGTAATTCATAAAGCTGCCACTTTTGACACATGTGCATGGGCACACACACACATGCATACATACACATGCACATACACACAGACTGATTCTAGTTCTGGCTCCCTCTGAAACAATCCATCTTCAGCCTTCACTGTTAATTACCACTTTGTGCACCAATAACCAAATGACACTGAGCCCGATGTGGTGGTCCCTGTCTTTCTGCATCACATGTATGCAGGTTGATGAAATCATTCTAGGCTGGGTTAAGGCAGCCTCTACGGTGCCAAGGTTCTGCTTACAACAAATACTGCTTGCTTTTGGGACCTGGCAGGGAAATGAAAAAGAAACCCAAGATGCTCTAGGCTTCTGTCCTGGTTTCCAGGCAACCAGATGCTGGGTGCAGGAAGGGAGAGGGGCTTTCTTCTGGTGCCAGACAGTATTGATAGACAGGGCTAACTTTCTGAGCCAAGGACATGGGGAGGGACAGAGGAAGCCTGCATAAGCCTCATTACCCTAATCAACCATAGAGTCAGTCCGTTGGCAGGCAGAGCTAGCAAATGAGCCCATCCACCGGGACTGAGCTGGGGAGAGAGTTGCTTTCTGTAGCACTTTACAAAGACTCGGCTGCTATAAGCACAAGGATTCCTGGATCACTGTCATCTTGGCCGCTAAAGACGGGTGTATAACTCAGGTGAGGAGAAGGAAACTGCCACCTGCCATCTCAGGGAGTAGCAGGAAGCACTCTAGTGGGCTTGAGTCCTTGTTGTGGGGAGGAAGACACAGAACAATGGACAGTCTGGGGTATCTCGTACTTCCATACAACTGGACAGACCCTCTCAGTGGCTGCCATGCACTGAGCACCTTGCTAGGCCCAAAGATCCAAGGGTGAAGAAGATGGACAAGCACAAAGCCACCAGACCCCCTCTGCGATTTCTTTTTGTTAAGTGTCCAGAGCGCCAAGGGATCATGTGGTATAGTGGAGCCCTCAGTCACTCTTCTTTTTAAAAAAATTTGTTTATTATAAAGATGTGGGGTACAATTCAGGGTTAGGTATACAAACATTGATCATGCAGGTACCCTTGCTGATGGGGTATGTCCCTCCCTCCCCTCAGTCACTCTTCTACAGACGTAGGTTCAATCTAAGTCCTGCCACTTACAAGCAGAGTGAGTGACCCTCAGCATTGTGAGCCCCTCTTTCTCTGCCTCCCCTTTCTCTTCTCCAAAGGGTGGTTGTGGATTAGTGTTCAGCACAATCATATTATTTCTACTCAAAAAAATGAGTGTTTTCTATCACTTCTCAAGAGTTTCTCCAGTGACACAGTAAAAAGTCTGGCCAGTTGAGATCGTAAACATTGTTCAGGTTTGATCACGCAGGTGACCCAGCCTTTCCCCATCATTGTCTTTGTGGTCCTAATTAGCACTGTATGGCGTAGAGAACATAGAGAACATACCACACATACACTGCAAAAACACACAGCACACATTCAGGATTTAGTTAAAATGTATGCCAGGAATTAGTATTCCTATTGTGTAGAGGAGGAAACGAAATTGCGAGAGGTTAAGAGGGCTGCGGGTTCGCAAGGAAGCGGGGTGTCCGTGCCAGAATCCACAGAAGGACGAATTAGTTACATTGTGTGGAAGAAAGAAGGGCCCCGACCCACCCATTGTGGCTGTGGCCTCCTTCCGGCCACCGGGACTCAGGCCCACTGGCGTGGCTCCTGGTACCCCTAGGGGGCGTAGCAGGCTTCTGCCAGTCTGAATTGCATGCCCTGTGTGGCTGCAGGGTTGTTCCCAAGCGAGCAGCATCCACTGTTCACTGGTGCCTGTGTCTCCTGGACCTCTAAAATGGAGCAAAACAAAACAAACACAAGCAAAAAAAAAAAAAAAAAAACAGAGAGGAATCAGATCTCTGGGCTTTAGGCCTAGCTCCCTTATTCACTGACTGTGTGGCCTTGGAAAATTACCGAAATTCCTCAAGCCTTGGTTTTCTTATCAACAACAGTGCTGAAACAATGCCCATCACACCGGGCCATGAAAGAGACAATGGCAAGTCGAGAGCTGCAGCTCACGCCTATAATCCCAGCACTTTGGGAGGCAAGGTTACTGAGTCCAGGGGTTCGAGACCAGCTCGGGCAACTTGGAAAGACCTTGTCTCTACAATAAAAAAAAATAGGAAAAAATAATAAGAAAATATTACCTAGGCATGGTGGTGAATGCTTGTAGTTCAGAAGTCGAGGGTGTGATAGCTGTGAGTACTGCACTCCAGCCTGGGCAACAGAGTGAGACTCCAAGAAGAAGAAGGAGAAGAAGGAGAAGGAGAAGGAGAAAAGGAGAAAGGGAGAAAAGGAGAAGAAGGAGAAGAAGGAGAAATGACAAAAAATGCAGATAGAGGGCTCAGTAGGAAGTACCTGGCACTTCTTAGGGAGAGCTCAGTGCTTCTTAGACGAAAGTCTTCAGAAGATGGACCTCTATACAGTTAAGTGCCAGCACAATTTGGCCTCCTTTGATGAGCAGTCGGGGAGGCTTCCCCAGTCTGGGGTTGTGATGCCTACAGGACAGCGGTAGTAACAACTAGTATTTACTAGGGATGTACTAGATATGTGCTGACCACTATTCTAAGCATGCTAAAGGATTTGCCTCATCCATGCCTCACATTGACCCTGAAAGGTAGACCTTATTTTTGGCAACTTCATTTTACAAATTAGAAAACTAAGGCCCAGAGAGACTAAGAAACTGACCCTGGGCACACAGCTAGCCTACACCTGTTTGTCACCTCTATGCCCCTCAGCCTCCCAGCCCAGAGCACTTCCCCCTACTCTGCCTCTCTTGTAGTGACACGTGGTACCAGACCCTTTCCAGATGGCTGTTACTCTCACAGGAACATCTCAGGATGGGCTGTGAGAATCAGGCTGGCATCCTACCTCCACCACTCAGGGAGGCCAGGAGGACTCGCAATCAGAAGGGGAGCTGTGGCCCTGAGGCAGCCGACAGCAGACCCATCATCCTTGCCTCACATGCGCTAGATCGACCACTTCCAGTTAAAGAGAAGCATCAAAACCCATAGTGTGTAAGAGCACCTGGGGATACATGTATTACTGAGCTGTCATCACACTAAGAGAGTTCCAGGCACTCATGTGCGGCACACATGGAGCTCTTTGGCAGTCAGCATGGCTGCTTCCCTCTAACCAAGATGACCCCACTTCCCAGGCCAATCTCTGGGTCCTGCTATGACCCTTCTGCAGTAGCCATTTCCAGATTCTACTAGTTTTTTTTTTTGTGCTTTGATCTTTGCACCAGATCGTTCCACAAACTTGCCACATGAACGGGGCCTTTTCCTCCACCCCCTCACCCCTAGCCCTTCTGTACCAGATGGGAGTTTGAACAAAATGGGTGCTTTCCAAACTGAACTGCTGGGATGAACTCTTGATACATTGAGGGTCTCCCTGGAGGCTGCCCCTGAAGGAAGGAGGCCCAGAAAGAGGGAATCTGGATCCCTGACCCACTTGTATCTATTTTGTATTTTTGAACATTGTATGAAATTTTGTTTCAAAACAAGGTTTGGTAGCCAAAAAAATACATGAAGTAATTAAATAGTTAAATGCATAAATCAATTAAATAAAACTGCTGAACAACATGATTTTTCAGGTCCTGTCTAGCGTGAAAAACCTTTCTGCATAATCAGCAGTGGACACTAAAAATGTGAATTGCTGAGTGAAAATGAGAACCATGCTGCCCGTACTCGCCTTTGGTATTTTCCAGGGCCTTGGAGATAAGGAAACCGTAAATAAGGCTAGAGACAACGAAAGATGAGAGCCGAGTTTGGCATGTAATTAAGCATTCTCTGCTCCTGTGACACAGGCAAGGACCAGTGGCCATGGTGAGGGTCTGTGAAGGACTGAGTCTGGCTCTGTGGTTGGGGCTGAGGGATGCTGGAATCTGGTTCCCCAAGATCCTGATATCCTCAATCCTCAGCTCTTGAGTGATTCTTTCTACATCCCGCTGATAATACGCATGATGTCATGGTAAGGTGGGTGACAGCCAAAGCTTAGGGATGAGTTCTGGTTACAAAGTAACTTCTGTTAATAGGAAGAAACACTATGCACCTGTGCACAGAACATATGTGCACACACCCACCCACACACACACACCCCACTATTCACTTATTCATTTGAAGAAAGGCATGGTTTAAGATGGTGCCTCATATACTTTACTAAATTGGGTTCAAATTGGCATAAAATCATGCATTTTGTTTTGTCCATTGACCTCTCTTAATCTCATTACCTGATCTTCTTTTGAAGATTAAGGCACACATTCATCACATTAACAAAAACACAAATCCTCTTGGGATAGGCACCACATAGCTCCAAGCGGTTATAAAGATAAGCTTTCGGAGTCACGAGATATGTTGTGTTCAAGGACTCAGGCAATTGGCAAAGTACATTTCTTCCTTAAAGTCAGAGGGATCTAGGCTGTGTCTTAATAACGTTGTTCTGAAAGTAGCCATGCCCCTTCTAAGTTATGGCCCTGGATTTACTTCGCCATTTTGCCTAGTTTTTGTTTATTCATAACACTTATTCTCACCTTATACTTCATTGTTCATAATTTGCCTCCCTCTTCTAGACCAGAGAGGAATTTGACAAGTGCAAGGAATAATCTGTCATGTTCTCCAACATATCCCTAGCTCAGAACACTGCTGGCATTTAGTAAGCACCTGGCAAGTATCTACTGAATAAGTGAAGGAAGGAATGAATAAATGCTATACAACCTCCCTTCTCACTTATTCCTCAATACAAACCTGGGACAACAATGGCACAGCAAGATATACTAGCCAGGAGATCCAGTCTGCTGCTTACCTGCTTATGAGACTCCACTAAAATCCCTAAGACTAACTTCCATATCCTCACCCGCAAAATGGGCATCATCTCCACCAAATGGGATCGTGTGTGAGGATGCATTACGTCCATGTATGTGCAAAGTTTCCACGTGTTTTCTGGCATGTAGTAGATGTTTGTCCAAGCATTGATGAAACTAAGATGGCTCTATCATTTCCCCTACCTCGGAGAAGAAGAAAACAAAGATTCAGAGGGTAGATAGAAGTGATAAAACCAGGATGCATGCTCGCAGCTTCTGATTCTCAGCTAGCTCTTTCTGTGTCTTCATGCTGCTTTTCTAGAATAATCTTCCTCTTTCTGTCTTTTTCTCACACAACACACACACACGCGTGCACGCACACATACACACTTCTGATTCTCAGCTCTTTCTGTGTCTTCATGCTGCTTCTCTTGAATAATCTTCCTCTTTCTGTCTTTTTCTCTCAACACACACACACACAGGTGACTTGACATGGCCCCCCAACACACACGTGACCTGACATGGCCCAGAAACCATACACACACACACACACACACACACACACACACACACACACTCACACACACACACACATGGACTTAGTAAGGAACCTTCCCTACCTGGCCCAGGACCCACTCCCTGGTGGCACTAGTCTATGGCTGTTTCCACAGCGAAGCAAACAGTTTTGCTGTGAGATTCCAAAGGACAAACCTTGAGCATATGAAGGGTCCTGGGGGCTCACCAAATCTCCCCCTCCCTTCTTCCTCCCCCTGCAAAGGGCATCTGGATCCTCTGGGAGGGATGCAGAGCAAAGACTAGAGCCTCTGCCTCTCACTCAAGTCTCGGTGAGCTTGGGACAAAGAGTTCCCTTGCAGGAGAGGAGAAGCAGACAGAGGTTTCTGGGCCATGTCAAGTCATGATTTTGTTTTGCCTCATGATGAAGAACTGCTGTGCCCCGAAGGCAAGGCCCTCTGGTATCTCCTTGAAGTCTGGGGTCGCCTGGGAAGTGTTTTGATAAAAGCATGAACAGAGATGAGGGTTCGCGTCTCTCACGCCAGGCCACAGGCCAACCTCCTGGCAGGTAACCAAGACCAGAGATGGGCTTTGTTCTCTCTGTTATCTGAAGGTCAGTACACCCGGAGTATTCTCTGTCACCAAGGAGGATAATAGAAGCTGGAGAAGACCAAAAGGACACACAGCCTTCTGGCAGACAAGACAGAGCAGAGCAAGTCTGCTGGAAGTGCCAGTGTCTAGGAGGAGGGAAAATGGTAACCATAGGAGCCGGGTGCAGGGTCAGACGAACGTAGTTCAAATCCCACCTCTGCCTCCACCAGCCAACTGAGCCTCAGTTTCCATAGCTATCCTTAAAAGGCTTATAGAAATTAAGCCTGCTAGTCTATAAAGGGCCCTTGGGTAATTTCTGGAGATGTGAGTTGGAAGAAAGTGTGAGTACCTTGGTTCTAAGAAAGGAATAAAAATGATCCATCATCTCAGGTCATAGTCATGGTTAGCAAGCTCATTCTTCTCATTCCCTTGCTGCTTGGTTTTTACTACATTTTACAGCTTTTCCACTCTCACTACTAATTTTACTGAGCATTTAGCCATCTTTGCCAGCTTCTTTTCTGCTCAAGAGTAGAGCTAGTTGCTTTTAGGGCAGTACTCCCTCTCCCCCATACCACTTGATCATGGTAAGAATTACCAGGGGGTGATTTAAAAAAATGAAAGAAGGAATAAGGCAGCAAATCCCTGCCCCATCCAAACAGATGCAGTCCGAATGCCTAGGAATCTGTGCTTCTAACAAGCTTCCTAGGGGATGATTATTATTTTTTTTCATTTCTACTCTTTCTGTTTTACTTTATGATTCTTATCAAGCAAGTTTGAGAAATATAATTCAGGGCATGGCTTTCACACTTTTTTTGGCCAGGACCCACAGAGGGATATAATTAAATAAATACATTTTACATTGCCAATCAATGCATACATATATAAATAATTTAAGAAAGTTTCATGAAACACTACTTACCCTTGCCATTGGCATGCCATTACTTTCTTTCCATTTCACTCCAGCCCATTTTACTCTAGTCTGCTTTATTTCATTTTTTAAAGTGCTGGCTATCACCTAGTGATCAATTTCACTAACCAGCTGGAAGTTTGGAAAATGTTGGCTTAGAATATGGCTTTCTTATGATCCTTTTAGTCTGTCTGTGGACTTTATCAGTGGCCCCCAGAAGTCAATCTTCCAAATTATAACTCAAGATTCATCAAGACTCTTGATAAAGGTGCAAATTTCCATGCCCCATCTCCTGAGATTTTAAATAGATTCAGAGAGTGACCAGAACCAGAGCATATAACTTGCCAGAGATTCTGATCCCTGCGAGAGAGAGCTTCTGATTGGTCCAGATGGGTCACAAGCCCCCTCTTGGTCAGATAAGGGAAGACACCTCCTTATGCAGTCCCACCAAGGCTGTATCACTTGAGGGTGGGTAGCTCCTCAAAGTAAGTGGAGAAAGGGGGATGGGGGCTAAGCAGGCAACACCAATGTGCACGACAGAGGCCACCCAAGTAGCAGTCTGTTAATCTCTCCTTAGCTGCTCTTATGCTCCCCTGTGCAAACTGGAGTGCCAAGCTCCGTGCACACAGCAAGCATCCATGCATATGAGTTGTGTGGAATACCAGAGCATAGCTGCATTTTAACTACTAATCTTGGTCAGAAGTGATCATGTTTATTACTCTATGCTTCATTTTCACAACTGAATCCAAACTCCTGAGGTCTGGTGACTATTAATTGCAGTAGAGTCTACATTTTTGTTTATTTTATTTAACAAACTCTTACATATGCAAGCCAGTGTTCTAAGTGCTTTATAAATATTAACTTATGAAGTCCTCATAAAAACCCTAAAAGAGAAATACATGCCTGGCAACATTTAAGGTGTTGTACCCATGTTATTTCTAATCTTCAAATTCATCCTAAAAGGAACAGAGATTATTTTTCTCCATAGATGATACACATTTAGAGAGGTTATATAACTTGCTTAAGGTCTCACTGCAAGAAGCAGAGTTGCACTTTGAACTCTGGTAAGGAAGAATGAGTAATGCCAAGGGAACCTTTGAAAAGTCATTTACTCCCAGAGTTAGCCGTTAGTTCTTCCATGCTAACAACAGCCACAGGTTAAAATATTCACTGGGAGAAAAGGTTGTGTCTTCTCACGAACAGAAACAGAGACACAAACCAAAGCTGCATAAGTTTCGGCTATGGGCAGAATGCCAGTAAACACATGAAACCCCCACCACCTGACTGAACATTCCTATAGCTTCAGTGTGCTCCCATTCTGTTAAAATTTAGTGACAAGGAAATTCATCACTGCTTATATGAATTTTTTCATTAAATGAGAAGAAGAAAGCTCTATTCACTCATGGAGGCTTTTGTTCAAGCATCAAGCTCTATTTTAATTTCCTAGCAGCAAGTATTGCAATCAGCCACACTCTAAAACAATGACCTCAAATTCCTCTTTGCCTTCATTGCAGTGACAATGTTGTTACAGCTGACTAATGTTTTTTCTCAGTGTGGCTAACCAATATTTTCTGACTTAAATATGTCTCTCAAGATTGCCTCAGGTAGGTTCTGGGAAGGAAATTCTTGCTCCTATTTGGAAGAAAAATTCTTGGAGTTACTTAAAAATAATAAATATGTAAGTATATATTGATTAATAAAAATAAGCAAATGACATGATTTATGGTTTTAGAACTGTCGTGTTCAGCTGTTGGATCCAAATATTTTTTGATGATCCTGGATTAAGATTCAGTTTGATATCGTGCCTATGACTATGATAGATTTTAATGGAAGGAAAGGAATTATATTGAAATCTGTATGCAATAATTGACTTTCCACAGTGGCAAGTTTAAATATGCTGTTCTTCTTGAATTTCCTTCATTTGGGAGTGAATGTAAAAATAATTAGTTGGAAAGTGTATCAGTTATTTACTGCTGCATAACAAACCATCCCAAATATATAAGGGGTGCCAAAAAAGGTATACACATTGTAAGAGATGTCATCTGTTAGGTCAGACCTTCTGGGGCAGGGTTGTGTGATCCAGTGCCACATGAAAGATGCAAAGAATTGCACAGAAGTTAGATGGGAAAATATAGTCTATTTAGAAAGTAAATTAGTGAGTGAGAAGAGAGAAGAAATAGAGAGGGGATTCACCTCCCCAAAGTAGGGGAGGGGGCCAAAGCTAAGAAACATGGTGGCAGTAGCTCAGAGAGTCACGTGGACATACCAGAGTTTAGCAAAGCAATGGCCACTGGCTGCTCGAAGTTAAATGCTTTTAAATATTCCCCTTTGAAGGGGGCAGGTCGTTAAGGTGGTTGGGTGGTGATCTGCTCTGTATCATCACAGAGGGGACAGGTAAGTTCTGGTACTGACGTCAGGTGATGAACAGCAGGCCATGGTGATGGGGTCTGTCTGTGTCATGAAGGGCTGATGGGTTAACTTGGGTCTTATGGGTGGAGGCAAATACTTGAAATAGAAAAGCTAATTAGCACAAAACAAGCTGGGGAGGGGGCTGTAAAACAATTATCAATAGTTACCTCTGAGAAACTCAGTTCTGTCCTTGGCTAGTGATTAGAGGGTAAGCTAAGTGAACTGACAGAAAAATAGGAGATTTAGGCAATGTTAAAATGGCTACTCTTTGGCTATATTGACTTCATGTTATGTTATTTCATTATCTATGTATTACCTTTAGTTTGCCATAATTAGAAGTGTCTGGATGCTGGTGGTAACCATTCTGAGTACCTCTTGTAATTGTAGAAGTCAAATGTAGCTTGTATTCATCTTTTGTTATCAATATATATTGAGTATTATAATTTTAATAGATTTTTCCTTTCTTAAAATGTGTATACATTTTTTGGTACCCTATGTAGTTTCTTAAAACCATGATATATTGCTTCTCATGGCTCTGTAGGTTGACTGGGTGGTTGTTTTCTCTGCTCTTACCTGGATTCATTCTTGTAACTTTAGGCAGCTGGCCCCTTGGCTGAGTCTGGAGGGTCTAAGATGACCTAACTCCACTGCCTGGGACATTAGTGTTAGACTGTGCTTCTCTTCACATGGGATTTCTTGTCATTCAGTATCTAGCTTGGGGTTTTTTACTGGTGGCAACAGTATTTCAAAAGGGCAGAGGAGGAAACTATAAGGTCTCATGATGCCTAAGCTCTGGAACTCTTTGATGGCTCTTCCACTACATTCTATTGGCCAAAGCAAGTCACAAGACCAGTTTAGGTATGAGGAGTGATAAAATAGACTTTCTCTCATAATAGGAGGGGCTGAAAATTATTTGTATTGTTTTCACATGAAAAATACATTCACCCCTTGCCCAAAGTCTTATCCCATTATAGTGTCAGTCTCAATCTCAAAGTCAAGGATCTTGATCCCCTAAATGCAGGTGCAGATGAAGTTCTTTGAATGCTGTTCCTTAGGTGCACCTCTTTAAATATGTCTCTCTTGAATCAGAAAAATATAGACCAACGAGACATGGTGCCTGCCACCTACTTTGGAACATACCATACACTTGGTGAAACAGGAAGAGGATAACCACTGTAGACAACTCCACTCAAAAAGGGGAGGAATGGGAAGCACATGGCAGTTGCTGGTCCATAGCCAGGTTTCCATTGCCAGTTTCTCTACTCCAAGAGTATGGAATGCTCCTTGATTAGGACCCACTTCTGCTCCCTTGGAGTGGTTCCACAATTCATTGTTCTCCTTGGCTCTTGGCTCCATTCTCTGGGATCTTGGCTCTTCCCTCTGGCTTCCTTTTCCATAAGAAATGCACACACTTGCAACTGAGCAGTTTTTTCTGCCTGCTTCTTGCCCACAAGAATTTGAGGGTTCAGAAACTCTTTTCATTTTGAACTGTCTCTTCCCCCTTTTTTGTTCAAGTTAGAGGTGTTTTCAGCAATACAGTATCTTTAAACCTTTGTAGGTTTCCCTTGACTCTAATTGAGGTTGAATCTATTCCCTCCAAAAATCACATCCATTATTCTTTTTTTGAGACAGACCTCTCTCCACTTTGGGCTGAGTATGAACTTGCTGTGAGATACCCTTGTCAGATTCTTAGAAGCCCTTGTGTCTAGATGAGAGGGTCTGTTAGGCACTAGATTAAAGCTTTCTGAGGTCTTAATAAAGAATCTTACGGCCACAACTTTGATGGAATTTTAGCACCAGGCCTTGTTTCACTTGGAGAGTTTTCTATTGGCTGGGATGTGAAGTGTGTGTATTGGGAATGATAGAGTCTGTATTTCCTAATCAACTATATCCTGGGCCTTTTATATTTCTTCTAAATTCTGCTTGTAAACTAAATAGCTCCTTCCTTAGCTCATCTCCCTCTTCCTGTAATATCACTTGCAGCTAAGAGAAGCCAACTGGCACATTCAATATTCTGTCCAGAGATTTCCTTAACCAGATCTATAAATTCAGTGGGTAATTTCCTATGTTTCAAGTTACCATGAATGATAGTTTAGACTATTGTCCATCACTACACCACTGGGGAGTTGCCTTTTCTCCAGCCTCCAAAGGCAGTTTGTCACCTTCTTTTTAGCTCTTGCCAGTGATGTCTGTCCCACTTTTTGTACACATCCTAGTCCAAAACCAATGTCACCAATTTTAGGTTATTGTTCCTATAACATCTCCCTTTTAGATACCAAGTGTGATGGTTAACTTTATGTGTCAACCTGACTGGGCCACAGGGTGCCCAGATATTTGGGCAAGTATTATTCTTGGCACGCAAAGTTTTGTAAAAGGCAAGAGAATAATGTGTTAGATTTTGTGGATCATATGGTCTCTTTGGCAACCATTCAACTCTCTGCTAGCATGAGAACAGTCATGGCTATTATGCAAATGAATAAATGTGGTAGGCATTCCAATAAAACTTTATTTACAAGATATATGCCAAGTCAGATTTGGCCCATGGACTCCTGACTTCAAATCATAGTTTATTGTTTCTCATGAGTCATGGGGTGACTGAGAAGTTCTGCTGGCCTTGTCCAGGCTCACTGTTGCAGGCAGCTGTATTCAGCTGGTGGCTCAGCTGGGGCAAGAGGGTCTAAAATGACTCATTCATAAGCCTGGGTCTTGGTTCTGGCTGTCAGCTTGGCCTTTCTCTCCATATGCTCCTTTATTTCTTGGTAATATAACATGGGTTTCCTTACTTACACGGTGTCTGGAACATTCCAAGAGGACAAAGGCAGAAACTGCATGTCCCCTTGAGGTCTGAGCTCCAGAACTTACACAACTTCTGCATTCTGTTGGCTAAAGCAAGCTAGAAGGCCAGACCAGGTTTGAGGGGTAGATTAAGAGACTTTATCAATATCATTGTCATTATGTTTCAGTGTACCCCAGCAATAAACTGGGGTACCTTAGCTGTCATGTCTCCATAGAAATCCACTAGACTCTGTGAGCAGTTTCAGCCCCTTGCTACTAGCATGAGTTAGTGGAAGCCAATTCACCAGTTGAATCCTGAAATAAAACTCCCTTATCAACCTTGCCTAAGCCTTTTGGTAGCTTTTCTTATTATCCTGGTCTCATTATGAAGGCAGTCTAAGGTAAGAAGATATAGTTGCTGGACCCTGAAACGGGAAAATTAAAAGGTTATAGGAGATATCCATGTTTGCAAGTAAATGAAGATGCAGTCCCATTATCTTCCCCTTCCTGTCTTCTTTGCCTGGCTGCCACAGAGAAGGGTTATAGAATGATATGAAAAGCTATGGCACTTAAAATTTTTCCCTAGATCATAAACAATTCCTGGAGGTGTTTCAAACTCTCTCAACCTTCTTTTGGTAAATTCTTTGAGCATTTTCATGTCTCCAAAGTTGAAATCAGAGCAATCTTTTTTTTTTAACAAAAAATTAAAATTTCTTACTGATCCTGGCCACGCATACTTCCTGTGGCATGTTGATCTTGTTACTTTAAAAGAAAATGCTTTAGGATCAGTCTGCTAGCAAATGCACTTTTAGTTGTAGGATGTCTTTGATGCATAAGCCAAAAGACAAAATATTTACTGATATTGCATATAATGCATTTTTACCTTTATGATAAATTCCACATAAAAACAGAAGTAAATTCAATATATACCTCTAAGGGCTAAGAAAAAAATGTTTCTCCTTCCTGTGCTTAAACTGCCCTTTTCTAAAGTAGCTATTTGAAAAGTCATCATTAAAATACATGAAAATGAAACCTTCCCAAGGCACCAGTCATTCTCCCATAGAGAACACAAATGTGGCTGATTATTTGCTTTTTAAAAGTGCTGATTTTTTATGACTCTTTGTTTAAAGCTATTTGTCATTGAAAAGGCTGTGCAAAGCCAGATACAGAACTCATTTTCAAAGGTAACTTATACCAAAAAGACTGCAATGGTATTATCTGCCATGTGGACTTAAGAACTCTTGTTCTCTGAGTAGGTTTTAAATCAAAAGCGTTAAGTAGAGTTTAAGCCCCATGTCATTTTAAATTCCGAGCTTTAGATCCATGAAGCAAGGATTTTATGATGGAAATGACAACTGACCCTCATCTGTAACAGATACAGCAAACTAACTTTGTGGGTCCCTCAGTAATTTTCAGCAAGTCGTTCAGGAAGATAAGATATGAATGACTAGGAAAGCGAGCATAAAATCCATGACCAACAAGTGGTTCTTGAGGGTTTACCAGTTGTCCTTGCTGTGTTCATCTTGCACTCTTGTCTACTTTTGTTCCAGAAAGGGTTTACTGTCTGCTTATTTTTCATTAAATTATATTACAACAAACTCTTCAAAATATACAGAATAAAAGTAAAAAATAGCAGTTACCATTTGTTAAGTATTTGCCATATGCCACTCACTTGGCTAATACGTTAATGCTTTACACCCTTTGATCCTTATAACAACATTGTGAGATGATAGTTTGAGGATGTTTTTCCCAGTTTTATAGACAAAAAAAACTAAGGTTCAAGAAGCTTAATAGTCTTCCCTAGAATGCACAGATTATAATGAGGAAAACTGAGATTCAAACTCAAGTCTGTCTGACCCAGAGCCTGAGTACTAATTTATTGCAATAGTCTAACACTTAATTAATCACCCTCTGTGTTGCTATCTTCCTAATTACAGTGTAAGCTCCTCAAAAGGAGAGACATGTTATATTCTTCTATGCTATCTTCCAGGGTAACTGGTACAGATATTCAATAAAAGGAATTTGTCTGATAGTTTTAAAAAAATTGTATATTCATAATTCACTGGCTTAGAACATCTGTCCACAAAGCTCACATCTTTCGGGGAATTTTTCATTGCTGGGATACAAAGTAGTTTTCTTTAGCATTCAATTTAAATTTAATCAACTCAAAACCTGCAAACTAGCAGGCCATGTTTTGTATGAAACTCCAATGATGCTGAAACAATACAGGCGGTGAGGGGCAGGTCTCCTACAGAAAGCAAAAGAATATGCAAAAATGCCTCGATCAATCACACAATGCTTTGGATTACCAATGTCTTCTTCAATGCACTGCATAGCTCTGGATTTGAGAGGAACGTTAGCATTAAAGCTTGATAAAGTCATATTCATCTAACAACTTCCACTGTCACCTCATTATATATGAAAAATAGAATGCTTTAGGACACTTGGAGATATTTTCAGTAAGAATAACATTTTTTCTCTGTATAAGGGAACTGAAAACCGTCGCCTAATTGCATGGTGAGCAGTCATGACAGGCCGCACAGCCAGTGGGGTCAGAGCCGGAGGTCTGGTAGTGTAAACTGTCCTCCAGCCTATGAGCCTTTCCTCTCCAAAGAGAAATGGTTGTTAAAACCTTAATTGAGAGGTCAGTAGCCTTAGGACAGGCAGGAGATAAGCCACCAGTTATGTGAAGTAATGTTGACTTTGATCTGCCAGGCCTTTTGGCATAGAAAGAAAGCCAGCCATGAGCCAGAGGTTCTGTAATCTTCTTAAAGATAAGCTGTAACTGTTTTGCTGGGGTGGGGGATTCCAGGGCAGAGAAAGGGTTTCTCTCTGTGCACTGTGGCCTGACTCATGAATGAGTCAGTTACAGTCTGACATCCTGGTCCAAGCTCACCGTGTTCCCACATGGCAGGGCAAACTGTCCCAATGGTGATTGTTTGAAGGAAGAGTCCTGAAAGAAGCTCATTATATCTATGGGAGTTACCACCAGCCTCTTCTCAGGGATTTCTTTGGAAGAATGTCCAGTGGGTGACTTCTCCCCACAAATGCCAAGATCAATAGTAACTGGTCAAAATGCCACAGGAGAGGAAGTGAGGGAGAAAGGGAGAGAGAGAGAGAAAGGGATGGAGAAATGGAAGAAAGAAAAAATTAAAGAATGAGTTCTGAATTTCTATGTACTGCCAAGTGTATGAAAATAGAAAAAAATCTTGACATTTATAAGAAAAAGATACGTTTTATGATAAATATAAAAATAAAATACCATACTCCTTTTATTTCTACAGAAAAAAAGATTGATTTACAGAGACCTCGTCTCTACAATAAACCAAAAAATTAACCAGGTGTGGCAGCGTGTGCCTGTAGTTCCAGCTACTTGGAAGGCTGAGGCAGAAGGATTGCCTGAGTCCAGTAGGTCGATGCTGGGGTGGCCATCAGCTTGCCACTGCACTGCACTCCAGCCTGGGCAACGGAGTAAGACTCCAACTCAAAAAAAAAAAACGATTGATTTACAGAAATTGCAGAGTTAGTTCTAAGAAAAAGAATCTATCTGCAAGGAAAGACAAAGCTTCAGAAGTTGGTAAATTCTTCCTTGCTTCCCACTGATTGGATATGGCCAGAACAACTGATTCCTGAGACTGGAAACTACACAAATAGGAAACATTGGGACCAACTAACCATTTTGGGTGCTTTGCAAATGGTGAGCCAAGTTGCATTACTTGTATTTGGAAAAGAGAGTTCAACTGTGAATAGCACTACTCAGAGTAGCCTTCAATTCCCAAGTTCAGAAAGAGTCTTCCACCACAGCTTCTGACCCCCCCAAAAATGCGTTCACCATCTATCTACGCCAACTCTTGGACACCCAACCCAGCAACCAGGAGACGGCAGGAACCAGTGAACCTTTGTACCTAAGAGCAATAGTATGGTTATGACACTGCTTTCCATGTCTAGAGGGCTAGACTGCACTTCTACAAGTACATCTTGCTTTGACTTTAAGACTCCAAAAATTTGTCATGAAATTGGTTGAGCTTATTGTCATCCCTTTTTAGAAATTCACAACTAGGATTTAGTAAGGTTGTATGATTTGGTTAACAGAGACTGCTTTGCTAATATGAAACAGAGACAAAATCTACCCCTGGATCTTTGAGTCAGAGAATATACTACAGAGGTGCCATGCAAGACACCAGTGTTAACTCCCAACTTAAAAATGTTATAATAATTGATAATTTAGAACAGAAAGGAACCTCAGAAGGCAGCTCTCAGAAGGCAACTCTCATCCAGTTAAGAAAATCCCCACAGAGGGACATCCAGGCCAAGTTCCCCCACCCATCTAGCACATATACCATGCAATACATGTTCATCACAGATCAGCAGGGCATGCCCAGCTGATGGAGTCTTTCCCTTTTATAGCACTACTCGTGGCCATGGCCAAAGGAATGAAATTATGTTAAATCACACTCTACCTCTTGGTTCTGCCCTTCACTTTTCATGGGCCAGATCAAGTCACATGGTCACACTTAACTTCAAATAGAGTAGGGAAGTGCCATCCTACTATGTACCAGGAAGAAAAATAGAGAGAGAATTGAAGTCAATGGTCATAGATTTGAAGTTGTGTCTTCCTTAAAGCACTTCGTCAAAAATGTTGTCTGATGTTCAACAGAGGAATGGTGTTATCTTAGTATTGCTAGAGAAAAACAAGCCATAATGACACATCTTTATGCCTGGAAGAAGCACCTTTGAAGATGTCACAGACAGACAGCAGACCCAGGGAGGAGGCTTAGAGGGAACTGCTTCCTTTTATGGAAGCACTGGAGTTGTAAAACCATGAGAAACATGCTCCCCTTCTCCCTCTGCCAGCACGGGTCACCTCCTAGTCTACCTTTTCTGTGCAGCAAGGGAAGAGGGAAGGAAAAGAAAATGGAAACTCCAGAAAGAAATCTAGTTGAGCTGCTAAGAGGGTTCTTGGAAGTGTAACACGGTACTTTAGAAGAAACAAAGAACATTCCAAAAAGAGTCTTCCGTTCCCCCAAAAGACACACAGAATTTCTAAATAAACAAACAAACAAACCAAAAACCATGCCCAGTCACCCTTCTTCCATCTCAAATTTTTCAGCACCCTCCTTGGAGCATGCTGAGAAACGAATCTCTAAGTACACAAAAATTTAATAACAATTTCTGAGCACCCGCAAATTCTTAAAGAGACCAATTTAATATCTTGTATCATTTAATATTACTTATCTCCAAAATATGCATTGCATCATTATTATCATCAATCGGATGTTTTCCCAAAGGAAAGAAATTAATTGCCCACTAGAAATGTTTTGAAATGTTTACATGTGTTGCTTTACATAAGCATGAAAATAAGTGTGTGGGAGCCTGTTTATAAGTTAGCAAAGTGTTAGTAAACTCTGGTTTGACACTGATAAGGTTCACATGAAAGTCATCACTGAAACTGTTGTCTAAATAGTAAACAGGATCTCTTGGTCTATCTTTTTTCAGGCATGCCTTACTCAATTAAAAATCATATATTGTAATTGGAAAAAACACAAAGTGTACAGAAAAGATGGCAGCATCATTGCTGCATTTGTTTGGCGCGTTGTTTGCACATTGTTTAGGGCGACACAGCTCTTGGGGAGATTCAGAGTCTCATTGTCCAGGATCCACTTGGGTCAACTGTGAGCAAGTCAGTGAACATTGTCCTCTTCTATAAAATGGTTATAAGAAAACTGCTTTTCCTATAGCGTTTCTGCCAGGATTAAATGAGATGAGGCTTGGAAGCTACCTTAAACAGTCCTGGCATTGTGTAAGACCTTGGTGGATTGGCAAAGTACCACTGTTATCAAGAGAGCTTGGGTTTTCTCATGGGACAGGTCAGTCATCCTGATGCTTTATATGGGTCTTTCTGTAGCCATGCTTTGCCAAGAAGAGACATCACAATTTGGTGTTCAGAAGAAAAGAATGGAATTCAGGAGACCCTGGGATTTTCTTTGTTATCTGGGGGGTGAGGTGAGTTCCAGATCTGCCACAAACCACCATACAATCTAGGATGGGTCACTGCAAATCACCCGGAACTCAGATTCTAAAAACAAGATACTTAGCCAGCGTCTAAAACAAAAGAAGCCTGATTATGTTTTAGGTCACAGCATCTGCTCTTCAAATGATACCTTACCAAGAGCTGAAACAGATAAAATTGATTAATGTAGCAATGCTCTGACTTTCACAGAGTGGGGAGCTCAGAGACCTGCTCCTGAGTACTGTCCTTCCAGCTTCATTCTATGCACTTCCATTGCGAATAGTGTTTCCTAGGCTTGTGTGGGGAGAGGCCCTGCCAGTCTGGCATTGCACTCCCAACATGTTTCCTCTCAACAGAAGCAGCTCAATAGGTGTTTGTGCGTATCTCATCTACTGGATTCCAGCATCTGCACAAGATTCCAGTGCTCTCTCTGTACTATGCCTGGTGCAAGGTCATGCCTACAAGCACAACTCTTGGTTATCCACAAATATGAAGACTCGATACTGGATCAAACATGGAAGGAACAACAATAAAAACAACAGACCCGTTCTCTGACTTTGCAGAGGTCATTGTAGAAGAAAGCATAGAAAAGCAGCATTAGTCTGGCAAGACTAGATTTGGATCTTGGTTCTTCTGCTGGGCTTATCAAGGCCTCAGGCAAGTTTCCTAACCTCTGAGTGTCTGCTTCAATTGCACACTGCAATCAATAATCCCCACTTTCTACATTGTTATGGGCCCAGGTCTAACAACTTACTGAATGCATTTAGCATACTGCTGTCAAACTTGGTGCTGGAACAATGGATGTCCCTTTCCCTTAGTGGCTGAATGAGAAGGATGTGGGGCTGGTAAACCTCCTAAGCTTTTATTTGTCTCAATATAATAGCAATGCCTGTCTAGTTTTGGGACTTCCCTGCCCTGACCCAATTTTAGGACTGAGACTGTCCAATTGTGTTCTCACTGGCACATTAATCACGCAGCTCCTGAGTGAAAGGCTCACACAAATTGTCATTACCTCCAGACCAGGCGCTGGAAACTGCACTTCAGGTCACTGCAGCAAGTGAGCCATTGTTCCAGCCTTTTCCTCCATGCAGGGCTTGAATGGAGCAAGGTCTTCTCCAGCCTTGGAGGTTGTACTGTGCAGCTTCGGGGAAAGAAGGGCCAGATTTGGTCTGAACACATGAAGCAGCCAAAGCTCAGGCTGACTGTCAAGCTCCAAGGTCATAGGCCAAGCCCAACCACACAATGGAGGCAAGATAATACCACCCTCCACTGGGTGGGCAGCACCCAGAAGGGGAGGCCTTTAGTCACTCACTTCATCATTACAATCATAAGGAAGGAAAGCACTGAGTTCTTTTCTTTAAGGGCAAAAATTGTTAAAGAAATAAAGGAGCCGAGGCTCTTAGAGGCCCTCCACCAGCTGCCCACTGGCATGCCCCGTCTGTCTACATTGCTGCCACCTGGTAAGTGTTTGTTTGTGCAATAAAGGCTGAAATGGATTATACCTACCAGGGAACATGTGCATATGATAGAGGCTCATGTTTCAACTTTTTTGTAATCACTGCAGTTCACACTTTTGTAACTTTCTTTTTGCTTCCTTGGAAGGCACCAAAAAATGGCTTTGTGCTCCCATCAGCCAGACCTGACTTACAGAAATAAAAAGAGAGGTACATATCTCATCTACTGGATTCCAGCATCTGCACAGGATTCCAATACTCTCTCTGTACTATGCCTGGTGCAAGGTCATGCCTACAAGCACAGCTCTCTGGTCATTCACAAATATGGAAGTAACAACAATAAAAACAACAAACACGTTCTCTGACTTAAGGTTGAACGGCAGCCCTGTTTTTGGGAACTCCTAAGCACAACAATATTCGTTTGATGAAGTAAAAGCACTTGCTCCCCTTCCCTGCTGACTCCACTGCTGTGAAACTCCCTCTGCCCCTTGCATGCAGTCTTCCTCCACACTCAGCCATCGTGGAATTCCTTAGGCTTGCGTTTGTCTTCCTCATGAGTGGGGAAGATTATGCTCCAATCATCTGCATCTGCCCCACCACACCCAGACAGGGTGTGCAGTGTGTGGAGTTCAACAATGCTTTTCAAGTTGCTGAAACCCAGAAGCCCACACCATAGTCTCATAAGGTAGGACTGGCTTCCATGTCCTAGGTACTTCCATATATTATCTCCAACCCTACTGATATGTTCTTCTTGTGAAAGGAAATGGAGGTTCACTCTGAAATTCCAGGGGTACTTTGATCTTTTAAAGGAGCAAGTTTCCAGATGTTTTTAGATATGGCAGCCAGAGAGCTCTACTTACCACCCTACATTCGCAATTCCATCTGCAGCATCATGACCCACTGGTGGATCAAATTCATTTGTGATTTATAGCACAAGTGATCTTTGCTAATAAGAATTTAAACAGCCATGTTATTAAAGATTAAAAGATAAAAAAATACGGCAGATCTCAGGCTGGGCACTAATGACCCGTTTTCACTCATGTGCATTCCCATCTGCTTTACTGAGGGTGAAAGGAGGTGAAACTGGGGAGTGTTCGGGTGGGAAACCCATCGCCCTCTCCACCCTTTCCTGTCCTGACACCTCAGGCCAGAGGGAACCACCACTGCTCATGTCCTATCCTAGTCAGGGCAAAGCTTTCATGGAGGGCCCTATTCCTCAGAAAATTTGGGGAATAGATGTTTTAGGAATCTGGGTTTTCCCATGGGTTGAAATTGCCATCCATGCTGGGGCAGGGTAAGGTTGAGAACTCCTGTGCTCCACTAGCACTTCTAAGAGTCATTGGAGTACCTGCCTCCTAAAATGGTTTTAGTTTAAAAAGCTACTTATCACTTAACCCCATGAGAGCCCTCCAATCCCATGTTACAGAGTCTGAATAGTAACTACCTTGAAAATATTTTTTTAATGTACTTGTGCATATCTCTGGCTTCAGTTTATTCTCAAAATTGTCCTAAGAAGTAAACCAATAAGATATTTACTCTCCCATTTTATGGATGATAAAACCTGAAGCATTGTTTTGTTCAAAGTATCTTTGTAAGTTTGAAAACCCAGATTGCTTTATCATTTCTGTGTTCTGAGGAGCATCAAACAGAGGGGTGGGTATGACGGGTAAACAATTCACAGTTCTCAGTTAACAAGCAGTAGTGCAGTCTTGGCTTTGTACAGCACAAAGAGAGGACTTTGGCCAGAAATGAGGTTTATTGTTTTACTACAAGATGGGCTTCTGTACTAACTGCTTGGGGGATTCCTCTTATTTTTGGAGATAAGCATTTTCGCATGAATCCAGAACCAGCACTCACAGACACATCTAAGGGAGCACAAAGCACTTTGGGAAGTAATTAGAATTTAGGCTTTTTTGGTCTCATTTCTATATCACAAAAGAGCACATGTGCATGGATAGATTCATGAACATAGTAACAGCCTGAAAGAAGACCTTGGATAAAGAATCATTCATGACCTAATTTTTGCTGTTGAGAATTTATTCCAAATAGCTCAGCAAAAAAACTAAGCTGAATGGTGTGGACAAGACCATGGGGCAATTTTTCTTCATCAAGTATTTTTATTTGAAATAAAAAAACACTTTAAAAAAAACCAGACCTATGCAGAAATTTTAAATTACTGAAAGATTGCAAATATATTGAAAGCACTTAAATTCCACAATGCACATTTGTACTGTTGTGTGAGATGCCCAGGAACAATGTGCTTGTTTTGTGAGCTCCGCCATTCACCCTAGCCTCAGCAGGAATGGGCCATGTGGGCACCAGCAATTGCACATTCACATGTTGTCAATGCATTTTAGTGCAATGAACATGGCTCAGCCCTCCTACTTACACCAATTTTATTAAGGCTATGTGAAGACTTGGAGATATTTATGACAAGGGGTTCATATTAGTAAAACACTTCCTTCTTTCCCCCAAAAGTGGACAGAAAGCTTGGGGTTTATTGGCTCGTGTAATTGAAAAGATCAGAGGTAGAGAATGGATCTGGTAAAGAATGGCATGGCCAGATCTGTATGCACCAAGAATGTTAGCCATCAGTCTTATTTCAGCTCTGCCTTCTAAGGCAGTGATGGTTCATCTTATGTGTCAACTTGACTGGGCCATGGGGTCCCCAGATATGTGGTCAAACATTATTCTGAGTGTGTCTTTGAAGGTGTTTTTGGATAAGATTAACATTTAGGTTGTCTTCCCTAATGAAAGTGGCCTCGCCCAATCTCTTGAAGGTCTGAATAGAACAAAAGGGCTGACCCTCCAGAAAGAAGAAACTCCTCTTGCCTGACTGACTTGATCTGGGATGTGGGTCTTTTCTAGTCTTCAGACTTGAACTGAAACATCCATTCTTCTTAGGTCTTGAGACTCCCAGTTTCAAACAGACACTTATACCACTGGCTCTCCAGATCTTGCCAACTGCAGATCTGGGGACTTCTCAGACTTCATTATTGTGCAAACATCATTGAGTATACTTACATAGACATAGATAGTATGGCCTCCTACACACCTAAGCTGTATGGTATAGCCTATTGCTCCTAGGCTACACACCCGTAGAACATGTTTCTGTACTGAATACTATAAGCAAATAATAACACAAAGGTAAGTATTTGTGTATCTAAGCATAGAAAAGGTACAGTAAAAATATGTATTATAATCTTATGGGAGCACTGTCATTTATGTGGTCCATCATTAACCAAAACGTTATGCAGCACATGATGAATATATATGTATATTTCCTATTGGTTTGTTTCTCTGGAAACCTTCATTAGTACAAATATGTTGGACACAATTAGGCAGAATTTTCAAGGAGCACCAGGCTTATGCTCTGTCTTAGAAATCCCAGTGGATTCTTTCTTAATTTCAGCCTGAATCCTGGGATTAATTCTGATGCCCTTGCTGGGTCATGTGCACATTCCCGGACCAATCATTGTGGCTGGGGTTACAGAATTTGCTGACTGATTGGCTGAGCCAGGGAAAGTGCCTGTCCCTGGAATTAGTGGTGTGATTGGTTCCATTAGAGCCACATGAACTAAGAGTGAGAGACAATGATCCCCAAAGGAAAGTCAGGATACTGTTACTCTAAGACAAAAAGAGATTGCAACAGGCAAAAACAGATATTTTTAAAGGGCAGTGATTTATCTTGAAAACCAGAATATCTAAGATGTAGATCTCTGCAATGCCACTTAGCACATGGTATCGGACAATATATTTCAACAAACCTTCATTTCCTCATCTATAAAATGATAATATTTAGATTGGACATAATGTATGTAAGCACATAGCAAAGACCTAGCACATAATGGTGATTCAGTAATTGGTAATTAATCTTATCCTATAACACATGAACGTTCAGCCAACAGTGACCTAGTCCTTCTACTTATGAAATGTATTTGTCAGTAGTTCTCAACCCAAGATAACTAAAAAATATTATATAACTTATTGATAGATGCTGTTCACTATGCACAATAGCAAAAACATGGAACCAACTGTGATACCCAAAAGTGGACTGTATTAAAAAATTTGATACATATACATAATGGAAATATTATGCAGTTATAAAGAAGGACAAAATTATGGACCTTGAGCAGCTTGGATGAATTTAGAGTCCATCATACTGAGCAATCTATCACAGAAACAAAGAACTGAGTACCTCAGGTTCTCACTCATAAGTGGACCCTGAATATTTATCATAATACTACATAAAAGGGATTGGCAGTAGTGGGTCACTGCCAGGGGAGGATGGGAGGGCACAGAACACTAAAAGTTTACCTGATCCCAAACCTGGCAAAGTAAGAACCAATGGGAGGCCCAAACTTCACTTATTCGATGAATACTTATATACCTAACCCTGAATTGTACATCACAACTTTTAAAAAAATTCTAAAAGATGAAAAAAAACAACAACAGAAGCTGTTCACACTGGCAAGGAGTAAGAGAAATGGGCCTCCTTGGTTACATGTCAAAATCTCCAGGGGAAAGTCATACATTGACTATGCCCTTTCCACCCCCGACCACCCCACTGGTTCTGATAAGCAGTTCACCTTCCCTGTCCACTTTGGGAATCACCAAGAAGTTATTACAATGGCTTCTTAGAGCATGCCACAGCAAAATAATATTTAAATTATATTTCTAGCCAAAAATAATTTTATCAAAGAAAAATATCATTCAGAATCAATGTATGCTCCTCCCCCTGCCCCCCAATAGCAGAGGGAAGACAATTCACAGTTATGCTTAAGGTTCTAATCCTAACCCATCTCTGTTATAACTATGGTGGTTAAAAATGTGCCTGCTATTTTAAGTTCATAATTATTTTTTTAATAGCACTATCATTTCTTTCTATTAAGTCTGTGTCAGTGAACTAGAGCTTGGCCAAAAAGAGTGAAAATACATGTAGTCAAAAGTTGACTGATAATAGAAGTATGCCTTTTTTCTTAATCTCTGGTGACAAAATGAAAGGGATAAGGGAGACCAAGAAACACAACAAATGACAACTATTAATTTAGTGGTAGCATGATTTGCATAGTAATGCAGGAAATGTGCTGCTGATTATTGCATTTGCACTATCATTAGAACCCTGAGAAATGTTTGGAACTTGACTGCATTTTCCACTGGTTAACACTTTTTTGATAACTAAGCCATCTTCAGGATGTGAATTATTCCATTGACCCAGATCGGCAATTCTCATTTAGGATATTTCCCTTAAAAAAGAAACAAAATATACTGTTTTTTCCTATAAATACACATTTTACCAAAAAAAGATAAAAGAAAGAAAAAGAAGAAATCACATTAACTTTGGTTTTGCCCTATATGTTTTGAAACACTCCCTTTTGTCTTATCCATTTGTGTCATATTTCATGGAGTTAGTGGACTTGTCCACATTAGTCATTGAGAACTCCCATTTCAGGAATTATACTCCCAAAGTACCTCCTCAGACCCTACCTAGGAACATTAAGCCAATAGATTTCTAACACAAGGTCAAATTCCAGAAAGAGAAGTCTAGTAGGAAATTGAGAAGTCAGAGAGAATGGATGGTGGAAAATGCAGAAATAAAAAGCAAATGGGTAAAAATTCTAGAAACACAATATTTTATTTCAGTTTAGTCCAATTTTTGGATTAATCATGTACTTTATCTACCTTTCCTAATTTTCTCACCTAACTGATCTACCCAGAATTCTAGGACCACACCTTATTATTTCCTGCCTCCACTTATTGAGTCTTTGTATCTTTTAGATTCCATCTCCCTATTTAATTCAATTCCATTGTCAGAGATCATTTCAAATCTCAGATCCTCCAAGAAACTGTCCTTGATCAGTTTCACCTGAATGGACTCACTGCTCAGCTTCTAAATTGACATCACCCATTTCATACCTCTTGGAACATCTGCTATTGTTGTTTTCTTTTTGTCTTGTAATCTCTTCCTAAATATTTTATTTCACTCATAAAGGTTTACAGAAAACAGCAGACACTGTAGGCACCATTAATACAGGAATGATTGAAACAGACAAGCTCCCTGCCATCAAGGAGCCTCCTGGTTGGTTTATAATAGAGTAACATCAGACACACATGTGATTATGGCCCTCATAAAGGGAGTGGGTTGAAGCTGGGGAATGAGGGGAAGAAAAGGAAGACTAGCAATTTAATTAGTACAGGCAATTCTCCCTTGATGACCAAGTGGTGGAGTAAATTGTGAACCGGGAGATGAGTACCCATCTGGTCTTCCCTCTGTTGTATCTCCCTTCCCACCCCTCCCTACAGCTTATTGTGGGTTTCACAGGGTGAACACCTCTCATATTTAGTATGTATCTTTTTCTAAAGACAAGTCAACTACTTCATTTATTGCTCAACAGAAGTAGCAGTAACCAGCTATAATACTAGGGGGGAAATGGAGCGTTGTAAACATTGAGAGATGAAGTCAATGAATCCAGCTCCAACTCAGTGCCTTCCTTAAATATTGTCAAGGGTAATTTTGAAAAGAGAAAAACTTAAAAAAAATTATTTTAGAGTTGTAGGGTACAAGTGATGATTTACTACATAAGTAGTTTGTGTGTGGGTAAAGTCTGGGCTTCTAGCTGGCCTTCTTTCCCCTGATAGTAAACCAGGTGCCCAGTGTGTTTCCACATGGCCCCCTTCGCCCTAGCTCCCTCCCTACCCAGAAGTGTCCAGTGCCTATCAATCCCACCCTTGTGTTAGGATGATCAGTGATTAGGGCCCTCTTATGAGTGAGAACATGCAGTATTCAGTTTTGTTTCTGTGACAGTTCACTTAGTATGATGGTCTCCAGCAAAATCATGTTGCTGTGAAGGCCATGATTTTGTTCTTCTTTATGGCTGCATAATAATCCGTCACATACATGTACCAAATGTTCTTGTCCAGTCCACTTTCAATGGGCATCTGAATTGGTTTGATGGTTTTGCTATTGTGAATAGTGCTGCAATAAACATGCGTGTGCATGTATTTTTTTGGCAGAGCAACTTATATTCCTCTGGGTATATTCCCAAAATGGATATTGCTGGATAATATGGAGGCTCCATTTTTAGTTATTTGAGAAATCACCACACTGCTTTCCACAGAGGTTTAACTAGCTTACATTCCCACCAATAGTGTAGAAGCATCCCTTTTCCACAGATGGACCAGCACTTGTTTTTTCACTTATTAATGATAGCCATCCTTACCGGAGTTAAGTGGTATCTCATTGTAGTTTTGATTTGCATTTACCTGGCAATTAGTGAGTCTGAGCGTTTTTCTGATGTGTTTGTTGGCTACTTGTATGTCATCCTTTGATAAGTGTCTACTCATGTCCTTTGTCCACTTTTTAATGAAGTTGTTTGTTTGGGTTTTTTTCCCTTTCAATTCATTTGAGTTCCCTGTAGATCCTGGATGTTAGGCCTTTGTCAGATGCACAGCTTGCAAATATTTTTTCCCATTCTGTGGGTTGTCTCTTTACTCTCTTGATGGTTTCTTTTGCTGTGCAAAAACTTTTCAGTTTGATAAGGTCCCACCTATCAGTCTTAGCTTTTGTTGCATTGTACTTGGCTATAAATTCATTGTCTACGCCAATGTCCAGGAGGGTGTTCCCTACATTTTCTTCTGGAATAAGATTCTCATAGTTTGAGATTTTACATTTATGTCCTTGATCCATTTTGAGTTAATTTTTGTACATGGTGATAGATAAGGGTCTGGTTTTAGCCTTCTGAATGGGGCTAGCCAGTTTTCTTAGCATCATTTGCTAAATATGGTTTCATTTTCTCAATGTTTGTTATTGATGGCTTTGTCAAAGATGCGCTGGTTGAAGGATCATGTTTTTCTTTCCGAATTCTCTTCATAGGTGACACTGTTCCTCAGTTCTCCGTCCTGGTCTATGTGCCTATTCCTGTACCAATACCATGCAATCTTGGTTACTGTAGTCCCGTAATAAAGTTTAAAATCTGGAAGTGTGATGCCTCCGGCTTTGCTCCTTTTGCTGAGGATTGTCTTAGAGATTTGTGTTCTTTTCTGCTTCCATATGAATTTCTACATTGTCTTTTCTAGGTATGTAAAGAATGATGTTGACAATTTGATAGGGGTTGCATTGAATTTGTAGACTGCCTTGGGGAGAATTGACATCTTGATAATATTGGTCCCTCCAATCTATAAGTATGGGATGGTTTTTCATTTGTTTTGCACCATCCTCGATTTCTTTGAGCAGTGCTTTGTAGTTCTCCTTGTAAAGTTCTTTCATTTCTTTGGTTAGGTGAATGCCAAGGCATTTCATTTTTTTGTGGCTATTGTGAATGGAATTGTGTTTTTTCTTTGGTTCTCAGCCTGTTTGTTGTTGGTGCGTAGAAATGCAACTGTCTTTTGCACATTAATTTTTGTATCCTGAGACTTTACCAAAGTCATTTATTAGTGTGAGGAGGTTTTTGACAGACTCTCTAGGTTTTTCTAGGCATGGAATCATATCATCAACAAAGCTTCCTCTTTTTCTATTTGGATACCCCTGATTTTCTTCCCCTGCCTGGTTGTTCTGGCTAGGACTTCCAGTATTATGCTGAATAGGAGTGAGAGTGGGCATCCTTGTTTTGTTCCAGTTCTGAGGGGGAATGTGTCTAGCTTCTGCCCATTAAACATGATGTTGGCTGTAGGTTTGTCATAGATGGTACTTACTGTTTTGAGGAATGTTCCTTTGGTGCCTAGTGTTTGAGGGTTTTTATCAAAAAGGAATGCTGAATTGTATTGAATGCTTTTTCTGCATCTAATGAGATAATTATGTGTGAACATAGGAAACTTTTGCTTAGGTGTCACTGTTCCTAGGTGCCACTGTTAGGTGCCACTGTTCCTCAAAATCTGACATCTGCGGGAGATGTTCCTTTCTGAAGAAGCTCCCTGAAGTCATGGGTGTTGGTCTTTTTCTCCCTGAAAGCCTAACAGCACCTACAAGTAGGCATTGCCTAATAATTTTCCAGGCTCACAATAGCTTGAAGACCAGAGAAGTGAGAACCGTAATTAAGACAAAGCTGGACACTCTTGAGGATCTACAACGAGAAGAGTTAGGATTGCTGTGGTCTCAGGATACTGCAGCCTGGGTGGACTGTTTTGTAAGAGAGGGGCGGGCCCTCTTCAGGCTGTCAGCTGAGCTCCAAGTCACCCTCCTTCTTCCCCCTCTTTTCCACAAAGGGCTTCTTTCAATAAGAGGAATTCTCTCAATCTAACTTTGCTGGAACACTTACTTTATTTACTTGATGCAGGTCCAGGGCATTCCCCCAAGGACCCCTGGTCATGTCAGAGGTGATTCAGAGTTGGTGAAAAGAGATCTGGGTTTAGTGGTAAGATACTCATTTGTTATGTGTTTTCTATTCAGTTGGCCAGGATCTTATCTTTTCTTTAACTGTATTTTGCTCTAGTATTGGCAAAGAAACAGCAGAAAGTGTAAGCTGCATGCAAATTTCACACAAGCTTATGATTCTGAACCCAAACTAAGATCCTACAAGATATATATATATTTTTTTTTTTTTGAGTTGGAATCTCACTCAGTCACCCAGACTGGAGTGCAGTGGCACGCTCCTGGCCACCACAGCCTCAACCTGCTGGGCTCCGGCGATCCTTTCACCTCAGCCTTCCAAGTGGCTGGAACTACAGGCATGTGCTACCACGCCCGGCTAATTTTTTTGATTTATTGTAGAGATGAAGTCTCACCAAGTTGCCCAGGTGGGTCTCGAGCCCACCGACTCAGGCAATTCACTCACCTCAGCCTCCCAAAGCGTGGGATTACAGGCCGAGCCATGGATCCCAGCCTGGATATACTTTTTATGTGTAGGATAAGTAGCATGTCATATGACTAGTACCATTTCAGAGTGATGTGTGCTCTTGACCCTGACCCAGGTGGTCCTGCTATGGGGGTCTGAATCAATGAGGGGAAGAAAATTGGAAGACACTTCTGAGATGAAGTCTTCCAGAAAATTCTCTAACTAGTATGATCTAATTTAACACCTTTCCCATAAAAAGGAAGTTCCAAGAGCAGTTCTGCTACTTGCAGAAGTAAAAATCAAAATGGAGCTATTCTCATATTATAAAAAATATTTCAAATAAGATTCCAAAGACACAACTCAGCCTTGAACCGAAATCAAGACTTAAACATGAGCTCAGCAAAATAGCATGGAAATAAATCAATCATGTATGCTACATGTTTCAATAAATATGCCAACAATAATAAAATTCTAGGTGTGGTCTTCAAAAGCCAACGTTTCTTAAATTAAATTCCCTGTAGAATTTTTGAATTGAGTTGAATTACAAAATAAAGCAGTTTGTATATTTATGCGATTCTTTTCTTCAGAAACTTTTTGACTCCAGTAAAATGCATTCCATATGTATGATTACTAAACTGCATTTCCATGAGACATATATTTTCTCTTAGCACCATTTTTTAGTTAATGAATGTTTCAAGGGATACTTTTCCAAGTTCTTCTCCCACTTTTCCCAGACAAGACATTCTAAGAACAACAACAAAAAAGGAAACTAAGAGGAAGTACTCCATCACTATTTATAAATAAGTATAGTTTGGATTATGAAGGAAATGGAAAGTCCATTCATTTGCTTCACCATTCCAAATTCAAATAAACCACCCCCAGGACTCTGATATTCAGTCTTGATACCCATAGATAGAAGGAGATGCTTTGTAAAAAGGATATTAAAACACATACGCAAACATACAAATTTTTAAATAACATTACTTTCAGAAAAATTCATTAAAAAGAAACAAAGCAAACAACTCTCAACAATTTTTTTCTGTCCCCCAGTCTCATTTGAAAAAAAAGACTGTAAACTATGCTTAGATTCATTCAGCAAATGTTTACTGGGCATTCATGATATGCCAGGCACATGCTGGGCCCTAAGGACACATGCCTAGGATGGTTCTGTCCAGGAGTCCAGAGGAAGGAGCTTAGATTTCAGGGAGAGGAGTTTTAGGGACACCCCCCTGGAGGAGTTGATATCTGAGCTGGAGGCTGAGAAGACAGGAGGAGAAGGTACCAGGCAGAAGGGGCAGCAACGCAGAAAGGGGTTGGGAGAAAGCACCTTCTCCAATCAGCAGCTCCTAGTGGGAGGGACCTGACAAAGCTGAGGCTGGAGGGCAGGATGGTAGACACAGCCCCCAGGGCCCTGCAGGGCATGCAAAGAATTCAGGCTTCATCCAAAAGGGAGTGGGGATAGGGGAAGGTCACAAAAGGGTGGTAGCCTTGCAGAGACAAGGTAACGTTTGGGTTTTCATCAGGGTAGCGACAAGGTCAGGGTTGTCCTTTTCATTTGAGTTGTGGTTCATGGACTAGATCAGAGGGAAGCAAGGCCCAGAGGCAGAAAGGGTCCTTGGCAAAGCAGCTTTGCCTGAACAGTGTTCTCAGTGTGCAACCTCCTCACAGTCTCTCATTGCCAGCCTCCTCACCGAGAGACACCACTCATCTTCCAGGAAGCAAATGCGTCGTAGGATAAGATGTCCTCCAAAATGGTATAATCCTTAGAAGAAAACTGTCAGGAGCTTCAGCTGACACTTGGGACACACCAGCCTACCCCCACCCCAGCCAGTGCAGGCACTCAGTCTAACCTTGGCCACCTAGAAAGGTTTATGAATCACTAGATACAGGGCAACTTGCAGTAGGTTGTTTTCAGATGTTTAGGTTCCAATTTCCTTATCTCTTACAAATGCTCGAGATTTATCTTTTAGATCAAATTGAGTACAACCAATATTTGAAAATTGAGAATTTCATAGTATACAATGAAATACCCAGGTCTGCACCTATTTCTGCTCTGAGAGACTCCCAGTACTAAAACTCTTTGCCCCAAAGTCTTATAAAAGCAAGAATTAGTCATCAGTTTTCTTCTTGGACTCTAGGATAGAGGATATTATGCCAGTTAAGAACATTATAGAAATATCCCAGAAACGTGGGCTAGACACTTAAGAAACGAAAAACCCTGAAGGTTCCAAACCTGTTCTTAAATCCAGGAGTATCAAATTAAACTGGCTGCCATACATCAGACCGGGCTAAGAGATCTGTGAAAATTGTCAGATGTGGAATTTTAACTTTTCTTTTAACTTCTAAAGGTTAGATGTGAGAATAACATGATGATAACCTCTTTATCTACCAGGACAGTAAAATCCAGGCTTCAGATGCAGTGATGCTTACATTGGTTAAGAGAAACTAACCAGCCTGCACGCTTGCCTTGAAGGCTCCCAGATAACCTGAGAAGTGACAAGAAACAGAGACCATAAATAAAGTTAAGTGCCCCAAAGAGAAAATACACCCAAGTTGGGTTTTCTCTGTCCCATAGAATAATTTTTTTCATGCTACACAGCAAAGAAGTTCAATCTAGTTTTTTCTCATTTTTGTCTGTTTTACTGAAAACAAATTCCACATAGTATTCTCAGATCTTTTTTTCTGCATATTTCTCTAAAGGTTTAAAGCTTTTCAAAATCTGACTACCAGAGTAGAGTCTCACTTAAAAATCTAGGGAGAAAATAAAAAGGAATGATCTGAGCCAACTGTTTAGTACCCTCCATGAGCCCTTGTACTGGAACATTTGCTATGCATATCAAATATTTTTAAAAGGATGTTTGGTCGTAATGCTCATAAGAAGTTCTTGTCTATTTTGTTTTTATAAAATTCAAACACTTATTTTTATCTCAAATAAGCCTAGAATGGTTCAGTTAACAGTAGTTTGACCACAGAAACCTCCCTGCTTCTTGTGAGTATGTCAGAGTATATGCTTGGAAAACCCATGTGGTTCCTCCTGGGTGGTTCCTATAGGTCCTGAGACATACCTGAGGGTCAAAGGATGGGCAAAAAAATTAATGGTATTCAAGACTTTTAAAGTAATACCTGGAATGAACTGACCAACCAATGCACTATTCTGTTATATGAACATTTGCTGTTCTGTGGCCCTCCAGAGTCCTGTGACCTTTCTTCTCTTGATGTTATTACAATATTACTCTGGAAAACTACTTCAACCCATGTGCTTCAGTGGAACCCACTCCGGTCCTGCATCCAGAGGAGACCACTAACTCAGTCTTGTCCCTCAGAGGATCACATTCTCCCCGCACAGTGATTAGTTCAGAGACTGGTTATGTTGTGGTTAGAGCCAGCAGAAGTCAATAATTTGTCAAGAGAGATTCAGTCACTCACACTCCTGCTGGACTTGCACTTGGACCAAAGTGGAGCTTGGGTGGCCATTTTGCTACCATGAAGTGAGAATCCACTGAGAATGGAGCTTACACTCTACAGAGGATGTAGGTGAGAGATGGAGAGAGGCAAACTCAGTCCTGGGGACATCACTGAGCCCCTGAATCAAGCAGCATGTAAAATGACATATCCCTGAACTCTTTAGTTATATATGTCAATACATTTCTTATTCATGCTTAAGTCAATATGAGGCATGCTTAAGTCATTTGCAACAAAGGGAGTCCTAAATGGTAAAATTGTATATGAAAGTAGAAACTGCTGATAACACAACTTTGGGCAATAGGAGGTTGAAGATACAAAGCCGAAAATGACTCAACTACATTGCCAAGTAGAATTTATTCTTCCATCAATAACATCTTATCAGGGCAGATCCCCTTTTGGTGTCTACAGTGCTGATAAATAAAGGAAAATTCTAAAAAAAATTTAAAACTAATAACCCTAAGATAAGATGTTAAACCACCAAAGCGAGATAAAATTGGAGACTCCAGTCTAAGGAAACAAAATGAGAATAAATATAGTGTGTTATTACTGTACAGAATAGATGCTATTTAAAATCAAATTGCTCTGTGGTTTTAATTCTAATAATGGTGAGACATTTTATACTGGGCTAACTCTGAACAAAATATTTAAAAAGAACAATTTAAATATGCTGGAGAACAATTAAAATCAGGCAGAACTAGAGAGGATTCAATCTTTGAAAGATAGAAGGTGCAGTGGATGAGATCTATGTTTATGACTTGTGACCACTCTTCAGTTCACAAAGTGCTGAGTGACTGAAACTCAAGCAGAAAACTACAGAGTAAATGGCTTGAGATATTAGAAAATTAAATTTGGGGCAGTCACAGCATCTGAAAATTGAGGGAGGAAATCACAGAAAGCCTAAATGGAGAGCCCCTAAATATGAATATTCATTTTTTCTCAAATCCTTTCCTGGCCTTTGATCTGCACATAGACGGAAACTGCACAGATGCTAGCAGAAAGATGCAGCTGGAAGGCTGAAAAAGCTGAGCATATATTTCATCTTCTGGCCATAGCTGGGGAGATAAAGTGTTGAGTCTAAATCCTGCCAAATTACAGGAGCTTGACACAGACCTCAGGTTTTTCACTGAAATCCCAGAAAGGTCATTCTTAGGAATAAAGACCATTTCCTAGAACTAAAGATTTACCTTAAGCAAAGGTCAAAACCAAAATGAACCTACCCTAACAAAGTATAAAACCAAGCCTCCACAAGTTCAAGATGATTAGCTAGTAATTTAACTCCAAAGTATAAAAAAAAAAAAAAAAATTCACAGTCCTCAAAGGAAGATAACAGAATCCAGAGTCTCTACAACATATCATCCTCAATATTCAGGATACAATAAAAAAAAAATACAAAAAGAAATAGTAAAATGTGATTTATACCCAAGAATCAAAGTAGTCACTGAAGTTGATCCCAAGATGACACAAATGTTGAAATTAGTAGACAAAGACTTGAAAGCACCTAGTAAGAATATGTTTACGAAATTAAAAAAATACAGGGTCATAGGGAAAAGATGGGGAATCTCAGCAAAGAAATGGGACTAAATGAAAATTCTAGAATCAAAAATACAATATATGAGATGAAAAACTATTGGATGTGCCTTACAGAAGACTGGAAATGGTCAAAAGAAGACTCAACAAATTGAAGGTATATCAGTAGAAATCTGACAGAAGAACAGATTAAAAAATAGAAAAAAAAATCAGAAACAGAGCAACCTGTGGGACCCCATTAAGTAATCTAAGATATATTTGTAATGGTAGTCTCAGAAGGAAGGAAGAGGGAGACTAGGACAAAAACACCTATTTGAGGAAATAAAGGTCAAAATTTCTCCACATTTGTTGAAAGATGTTAACTAACAGATCCAAGAAACTAGAAAATCCCAAGGAAAGTAAATATGGAGGAAAAAAAACTTAGATTCATCATACTAAAATAATGTTAAACAAAAAGAAAGAGAAAATCTTGCAACAAGCAGTCAGGGAGTAGGGGAGCAGTACATGTTAAATTTAGAGGAACAATGATTTGAATGACTATTGACTCCTCTCAGAAACAATGAAGTCCAGATGTCAGTGAAACACTATCCTTAAAACACTGAAAGAAAAAAAAGACAGAAAGAAAGAAAGAAAACTATCAACCCAGAATTTTATATTCAGTGGAACTATCCTTCCAAAACTAAGGCAAAATAAAGACATTTGCAGATAAACAAAAGCTGAGGAAAATTGTTTTTAGCAGAATACAAGAAATGCTTAAGGAAGTTTTTTTAGGCTAAAAGGAAATGGAATTAGACAAAAATTTGGAACTACAAGATGGAGTAAAGAGTATCAGAAATGGTAAACATGTAGTAAAATAGAAACTTGTATTATTGTTATAGAGGTTTTAGATAACCAACATGAATGCAGTTTTTTATCACAAAGATAAAAATTTTAAAAACTAATAAATATAGAGGTCAGAAAGAATCAACTCAACATAAAAATAATTGGTATCCCATAATAGAGACTATGACTGAAAATCAAGAAGCATTTAGACATATAGTACATTAGGATGCCCCAAAATGAAGATGAACTCAAATCCATTGAATGGAAGAGCATATAGTTTTCCACAAAAATTTGAGAAAGAATGCTTAACAGTAAGAAATATCCCGGTTAAGGTACTAAACTTCAAGGATAAAAAAACAATTATTTAAGCAAAAAGATAGGTAAAGACGCATTTATAAGTTGGAGAAGAATCATATCGACTTGAGGATTCTCCTTAGCAGAAGTCAGTGCCAAAAAACATTGACACCATCACACGTGCTTAATGACAAGAAAGTGTGTCCCAAGAAAATTTTACCTACCTTAAGAACCATTCAGAAATAAACACATTTTGGATACAGCCTCAACCATGAAAATCCATCAAGCATCCAGCAATTATGAACACTTTCTGAAAAATCTGCTTGATAACAAAATCCAACCAATTAGTGATGAATCAAAATAGTGACATCTGGAATGAAGAACCATAGAGCAATGCCTGGTGGTAAGCACTGATTTTATTTATGTGTTGAACCAACAATAAACAACTATGACATTATGATGATAAATGTGAATCTTATAAATCTGGTTGATATAAACATAGTTCTTTATCAAAAACTGGCATCTAGTAACAAAACATAAGGGAAGAAGTATGAGATGGCTAAAATCAGGAATTCAGCAAATATTGTCTAAAATATAACCAAATAGCTAGACAAAGAAGCTGCAAGAACTGCGATTACTTAGTAGTACCTAAATCCCTCTTTTTAAAAGTATAATGTAAGCTGCCCACTTACACTTTCTTCTTGACTACCACAACAAGAAAGCTGACCTGAGCTAAACCAAACCCAGAGTAAAACAGAGAAGAGATATGTGTGCAGAAGAGAGATAGAGACCCAATAATCTCATTGTCATTCTTGTATCAAGTTGTATTTACAACTGATGCCACCAGAGCTTTCTACTTACTTGAGCCAATACACTCATTTTTTAATAAGGTAAAAAAAATAATTTTTTAGTGTTAGATAATTCTTTTAGAAAATAATATTTCATAAGGTATAAAAAACTTTGTGGTCTGGCAAAACTATCTATTTCAGTTCAGACTTTCTTCTATTAAGATATTAAAATAATGAACTCAAATGAAACTGAAAGAAAATTAAACTTCTTGTCATTAAAAGAGTATGAGTATATTAAGTTTATCTTTATAAGCTATTTCTATCTACTTAATATGTCTAATAATACTTCTATGTGTATATAGAAGAAATGTTGTTTATGTTAAGAATATTGCCTCTGGAGTGTAGGACTTCATGTGTTTTTAAAACTTTCCATCTTGGTACTGATGTGCAGAGAGTATATGGGTTTTTGTTAAATAACGAGCATATATCACATTTACAATATCAATAGCATGATTTTTAAAAGAGGAAAGGGATTCTGGTTGCATATATAGTTGACCTTCCTTATCCATGGGTTCTACATCCATGAGTTCAACCAACCATGGCTCAAAAAATATTTGGGCCAAAAAACCCCAGCACAATAAAAAAATAATAATATGACAGTAAAAAATAATACAGATAAGAAAAAAACAGTGTAACAACATTTGTATAGCATTGACATTGTAATAGGTGTTATAAGTAATCTAGAGATTATTTAAAGTATAGAAGAGGATTATATCAGGGACTTGAGCATCCTCAGATTTTGATATTCACAGGAATCCTGAAACCAATCCCCTTCTAATTCTGAGGACGACTGCATGTCAACCTATTAATCTGAAATAAAATGGTTGTTACTGTCTTTTTAAGATTTTGTTGAACAAATCTCCAAAAATGGCAAAAAAAGACAAACCAATAGGGAAACACAAGAGTCAATAAATCCTAATATAAAGTTGGGATTCAATATATCGTAGATGAAAGGGCTCTACCTCCACCTAGATCATTCAATTCAATATCCTATGACACGGAAGAGTAAACAGAATCAGAGGGGTTGCAATCTATTTTAGGGCACTGCAGTGAGGGAGGGATATTGCCAGTTCTAGAGCCCTGATCCATTAACCACCAGTTTTGTGCCTTTTACATTTTCTTGATAAACCAAGAGTTAATTCTATTTTTCTAAAGATTTCCTATGGATAAAGCTAACTGTGAAGTGCCCACATTGTGCTTGGTGAATGTATGTGTGCACATTAGTGTGTGTGTGTGTGTGTGTGTGTGTGTGTGTGTGTGTGTGTGTGTGTGTGTGTGTGTTTTCAAAGGTGCTTGAAACATGGTTGAAAGCTTCTTGACAGAGCCCTGATTGTTTGGAGAGAGGCAGGGCTAGCAACATCAGAGGAATGTGTAACATAAAAATGAAGTTAAAAAGGGGCTATTGTTCCTATAACTAATCTTTACATTGAATCTTTTCTAGCAAAGGAGCGGATGTAGCATCAGTTTCAACTCTATCAAAAAGACCTGAAATTTCTGTGAGGAGGCCAAAAAGTAGACAGGTTATAGAGATACTAACCTGTAACCTGGTCACACAGATTGTGTCCTCTTATAGACCTAGCAACCAGTAGATAGCCTAGAAACGAACTCCCCTATGGTATAAAAAGGATACTAATGAGAAGAGATAAACACACACACTTTCCTCGTACCCTCAAAGCTAAGAACTATAACCTACCATCAGCCTCAGAAACTTAAAGAGTTAGACCACAGACTTTACCATTACGAGAGGAGGGAGAAAAAGGACTGAATGATATTTTTATTTTAGATTTAAAATACTGGAAGAGAACAATTTGTATTTGCCATTTCTACAGTCTAGAAAAGCTGTGTTTACCCCAGTTCGCCTTCCGGTGGCCATTTTGTGTAGTCACAGGGTCTTCACCTCCAAGGGTGCCCAGCTTCTGAAATCAGAGATGAGTGAACAACGTCAGGTTCAGAGCAACACTGGGCTGGACACAGATCTGAAGGACTATGGGGGCTGGCTCTGCAGAAATAAAGATCAATTCTGAAACTCCTCTCCAGATGCCCTCGGGGGAGCTGAGGCTACACCCACCACCAGCACTATCCACTTCTCCTAGAGTTAGCCCATCACAACCAAGAAAGGGGTTGGTCTTTCTGACAGCAGTCCTTTCATCTACCTTCTTGTGAGGTGCTGCTTGTTTCTTCCATGAGAAAATCATTCTCCCTGGTAACGTTCTTATTTCATATGATCCAAGGTAAAAAAGGAAGAATAGGTTGAGAAGGTGAAGGGGAGAAGCCACTGAGATGAAGATGCACACATGAACATGAACACTGTGAATAATAATACTAATGCTAACACCTTGTATAGATGAGAGCTTAATCTGTCGGGCACAAAAAACATGTCAAATGTTATATTATTAATCCTCATGGAAACCATAAGAGGTCAATATTATAATTATCCCCATTTACAGATGAGAAAATAGAGACTTGGAGGTACTTTGCCCAAAGTGGTAATGCTAGTAAGAAGAGGACCAGAACTGGAACCCTTGTCAGTTCTGTCTCTGGCCCCTTTACTTCTTACCCTCCCCCTGCCTTCCCTTCCTCTTCCTCATGGCACAAACAAAAGCCCCTTCCCCTTAGAAAAAAATCTGTTAATCATTCCTACCTTACAATCATACATTTGGAAACAATGAAGGAATGAATTACCTCTCCCAGGAGATAAACCTTATAAAACTTTTCTGAAGTGGTCAAGAAAGAAGTCTTGTTAGCAGCTCTTCTTATAGATGATCTATATTTACAAAAATGGTGGGTGATGGGGTAAGTAGTGTATGTCAACTTTAGTTCATTGACGAATGAACTAAAGTAATTGGTACAATGTGGCCCACTAGGAGCAGCCCCCACCCCCGCCCCCAGGAATGAAAGTCTACGTTAGCCCTACATGAGCCAGCTACTAGCTCTGCACCTTAGTGTGGCGGGGGTGCTGTCTGGCCCTGCAAAGGGCTGTGTCTGCCCTGAGCTTTCTTCCTCATCTGTAAATTGAGGGGATTGGATGGAACGCTTTCTAAGGGGTGTTTAGGCACTATGTTCTTGTAATATCTATAAGAAAGCAATAAAACTGCCTTTATAAACCTTCACATTTATTGTGGCATTTTTCATCATCAGATTGGCAAAGACTGAAACACATTGAGCTTCTGAAAGAATAACAAAACAGGTGCTCTTGGCCCCAGAAGTGGGTGAGTAAATTGGCTCAACATCTGCAGATATTTATAAAAATATAATAATAATAATAACAATGATGATCATAATAAATTGCAATTCATACACCCATTGACACTGATAACTCACTTTTAGGACATTCTTCTAGAGATATATCTGCACGTGAATGATTATCAGCAGTGCTGTTCATTGTAACAGAAAGCTAGGCATGACCTGCATGCCCTTTGGCGAAGCCTGGTACATGAAATTTGCTACAGACAAATGGAAAACTACACAGTCATTGAATAAAATAAGGTGGGTGGGCACATGCTGTTAGAACAGGATCTCTAAGAGAAATCATTAAGAGGAAAAAGTGGAGAACAACATAGTACGGTCCCATTTGGTTTGACTGTGTGATTTGAAGGTGTGTGTGCATATGCCTGAATAGAATGTCTCTGGAAGGATTTGCTTTACAAATAACTGTTAACAGTGGTTGCCATGGGAGGGGACTTGGGGACTCAGGATGAAAGGGAGAGATTTTTTATTGTGGAGCTTTTTGTACTCTTTGAATTTTTTGCTTTGTGCATGTAATTACTTTTTATCTAAAAAAAAAAAACTAGTTAAAAAGGTTTTTCAGTTTATCGACAGCCATGACAAAAACATAAAAATACCACAGAGAAATTATATCAACTTTGTTATATAAAGTATTGCATATCCTTGTGCATATAGAGCATTACATATACGTAATATATCTCCATTACATTACATATATATGTGTAACACACACACACACACACACACACACACACACACATACACACACAGCCCACAGTTGGAGGATTTGTTAGCCCAGTTGGCTAAAAGTAGAAAGCTTGTGAAATTCCAGTCATTGGTACTCTCCCAATTTGGAGACTCAACTTCTCTCTCCCATGAAGCAGAAGACTTGGAGCTGAGGTCAGCCATCTTGAACAATAGACTCTCCAAGATGAAAGATCACACACTTATTCCGCTCATGCAATGCCCAAACTTCTCTCCCACATGCCCACAAAGTGAGTACATCCATCCCTGACTATGACCAGAGGAGTTGAGCATGAAGAGGCTTCATTGTAAACCACATGGCAGACAAATGGACTGACACTGGTTGGCTATGGCCTGAAATCTCCAATGTACACATGCAACACTAAAACTGCTCTGATTCACATTTGTCGAATCTTCTTAAGCCCTGAGAGAAAAGGAGTCAAAAATAGCTAGGAGTTTTGAAACCCTTTAGGAAAAGGCGCTCTTTGGCATACTTGTTTTTTCAGCATTCAATGAACAAAAAGGTTCACTGTTTCGACCACCAAGAGAACAGCCAAGTTTTTAGAAATGCAGTCACACTTTTGGCTGACATAAGAAGATTTTCCAACTGGGCTTTCATCCGCACACGTATGGGTGGTCTGTCCCACCTACCACGGGCTTTCCTGTGCCAACAATTTTGTTTGTAAATCTAAGTGTAATAACAAAGCTTGTATACTCATGGAAAGCTAGATGTCCAGGACTTTTTGCAAGAGAGGTAGTATAATGGTGCATTTAGATGCATCTATTGCTAAGAAAACTTGATTCTTTGGAAGATGGAAAAGTCTCTTTAAACAGATCTCTTACGTCTTTATGGAGAAGTGTAACCGACTTGCAATTCCTTCTACAGAAACTCAAGATTGATTTATTTCCACTGGGCAGATTAAAATACACAATGTTTTCATGTGGATGACTGGACTTCATAAATTTGTCACTGCCTGGCCATGTGCAGACTTTGATCCTTTCAGTTAGGCCTTGTTTTGAGCAGGGAGCATTTAGCTGCTGTGTGACACATGTCTTTACATCCATCCCTCCTGCATGTTGAATTTGGCCGTCCTCAACATGAGGAGAGAGACAGGGCAAGCTCTTGGGTGAGGGCCACACTGCAATGGTGAGCCCTTTTGAGTTTAAAATAAGGCTGCTCAGAAGCTCTGGGACCAAACTGCCCTCATCTAAAGATAGAGGCAGTCGGCCTGGCTGGGTCATGAGGTCCTTTCTCATCCCCATCTCTTAATGCTCCACTTGAAGAGAGCCCCTTTCCCCAAGAGAGGAATTTTGTTCAGTCCAATCCATGCAATTCACTGAAGTGCCACCGAGCTTTCTAAAGGGCCAGGCACGGTGCCAGTGCCAGGAATATAAGAGAGTAAGACCCAGAACCTGCCTTCAAGTTGAGCATCAGCCAGCAGGGAAGACAGACAACCCAATAACAAAGCAGTCAATGCAGGAGGCGAGGCTGGCCCCGGGGATTTTGAGCACGAACCAGCCAGGTACCCATCCCACTCTTAGGACTGTGGGTGCTGGGCAAGGACAGGTCAACCCAAGAGACCTTCCTGAGGAGGCAGCAATGGAGTTGGGTCCTAGAGGATCTGTAGGAGTGTGCCAAAGGAAGATGACATGGAGGACCTCCTAGGCAACAGGGAAAGAATGAACAACAGCACAGGTGTGGGAGACAGCACACAAAAGCAGAAGGTGTTTGTGTAGCGGGAGTGTGAAGTACAAGGTAGGAAGGGGCAAGAGATAATGAGTATATTTGAGAGCATGGATTGAACTCTTTATCATTTTTTACAAATCAGTAATAATGACGATATTTGGAGTTGTATTCCATTTTAGAGAAGAAGAATCTGGAGTTCCACAAGGGTTGTGATTTCGTCAAGTTTCTCCACCTAGTACTCAGCAACCAGCGCTCAAGACCAGGTACATGGGATACTAGAGCCCTTGCTCTTGACGACTACATGTAGGTTACTATAAAAATGGAACATGAGCCGGGCTCGGTGGCTCAGCCTGTAATCCCGCGCCTTTGGGAGGCTGAGGTGAGTGGATTGCCTGAGCCCGCGGGTTCGAGACCCGCCTGGGCAGCGAGACCTCATCTCTACAGTAAATCAAAAAATCAGCCGGGCGTGGTAGCGCGTGCCTGTAATTTCGGCTACTTGGAAGGCTGAGGCGGAAGGATCGCCGGAGCCCAGCAGGTCGAGGCTGCGGTGGCCGGGAGTGGCCACTGCACTCCAGTCTGGGCGACAGAGTGAGACTCCAACTCAAAAAAAAAAAAAAATGGAACATGATAAAGACTCTGGTAACCACAAGAGAGTTGGGAGATCAAATCCCTGTTTTCTAGACGTTTGAGGGGCACATAAATGTTGCATGAGGCGTAAATGACCATGGTGTCAAAGAGTATCCGCAGTGGCTGGCAGGAGTGGTGGTACTCAGTGGAGGAGGCAGCAGCTATCCCAGGAAATGAGGCTTTACCTAGAAGATCCCATGATGGACTGTGGTGCCAGTAATCTGGTGGTGCCCAGTGAAGGTGCAGGGGACAGATAACGTTTGCCGAAGGAGGAGGGGACCCAGCTGAAGTGGCAACACAGTGGCTGAATGAACTAGAACCCAGAGTTGAGTAACAACAAACTCACTTGCCAGGTCAATGGAGAACAGTTGGTGAAGAGGACCTGGGATGGGAGAGACATGTACTTTATCTAGGTAAAAATACTAAGCCTCAAATTTAGCTTAAGAGTAAAATAAGCAATCCCCAAACAAATCAAATGCTTTCAGTAAAAACCCACTAATTCACCTGCTCAACAAATTTTTATTGAATATCTACTATGTGCCAGATACCTTGCTAGGCCTTGGTGAGACAGATATAAATGTGTACATTGTCTCCACTCCCCTAGGGCATATGTTAGTATGTCAATATAGAAAATAAATACATAAATATACAATGTAATATCAGGTAGTGGTAAGTGTTATGAAGAAAAAAGCAACAGGATAAGGACTTGGAAGTAATAAAACAGGATAGGTTATTTTAAATAGGGTTGTCTAGGAAGAACTCTTGGAGGAAGTGATATTTGAGCAGAGACCTGAATAAAATGGGGTATGAGAGATACAAAGACCAAACATCAAATGCAAAGGTCCTGGGGTAGGAATGAGCTTGGTCAGTTCAAAGAACAACATAGGCCAGTGTGACTGGAGTGGAAGACATCACGCAGATGCAAATAGGAAATGTCAGAGAGTTAGACAGAGACCCAGAGACCCTGGTAAAAAGTGTAAGTTTTATTCTCCATTTCATGTTCAGGAGATAGTTTGCATAAAAAAACTTTATTGAGATTAAAATCAAAGGACAGTGGTGCATTTGCATGTGCGCACACACACACACACACACACACACACACACACACACATTTGGGAAACTAATATTCAATCTTTACAAGTACAGTCTAAAAACAAATCTCAAGTCAAACATCAGCAAATACAACTAAGTGAATAATTCACCATTATTATGTTAAGTTTATGCCAGAATTGCAATGATGGTTTAATATTGGTACATTTATAATAAAAAATTTTAAATGGTACATTTATTATTATAATTAATCATATCAATAGGTAAAATAAATAACACTCTGTAATCATCTTCCAAAGGAAGATACTGACTAGTCTATCAATAAAATATTATTAGCCGGGCTCAGTGGCTCAGCCTGTAATCCCGCGCCTTTGGGAGGCTGAGGTGAGTGGATTGCCTGAGCCTGCGGGTTCGAGACCCGCCTGGGCAGCGAGACCTCACCTCAACAATAAATCAAAAAATCAGCCGGGCATGGTAGCGCGTGCCTGTAATTCCGGCTTCTCGGAAGGCTGAGGTGGAAGCCCAGCAGGTCGAGGCTGCGGTGACCAGGAGCAGCCACTGCACTCCAGTATGGGCGACAGAGTGAGACTCCAACTCAAAAAATAAAATAAAATAAAATAAAATATTATTATTAATGTTGGGAGAAAAAGACTTAAAATGAGAATAATACAATATTATTAAAATAAAGATGTATTATTTTAAACCAACAAGTATTTATTTTAGTGATAAAACACTAAAACCTTTCTCATAAAAATTAAGAAAAAGATATAGCTGTGTATAACTGCCATTATTAATCACCATAATTTTGAAAGTTCTACATGCAATAATGCTAGCAAAATACTACTATAAAGCAGAAAATAAAATTATTTCCTATGTAGACAATATGATTATATATCTAGAGAAATCAAGAGATCAATTGATAGTAGAAATTAGTGTCATTAAAGTGGCCAGACAGAAAATAAATATACAAAATGACAGCCTCTCTAAAACATCAGAATTAATTAATTAAAAAATAGTAGAAGGATCAATTTATAATAATACTTAGAAATCTTATTATAAGAAAATTATGTGAAAATTATAAAACTTCATGAGAAACACAAAGGAAGGTGTGGGTAAACAGGAAAAGGTACAATGTTTCAAGAGAGATAACCAAAGTACTATAAAGATATGAGTTCTTTCCAACAACATAAATGCTGAACTTAATGTAAAAGATAATTAAGATATTTTGGAAGAATAAATAAGGAAGAATAGCTAATACCATTTTGAAATTTTAAAAGGTGATTCAACTCTTGCTCTATCAGAATTTAAAACAATAGTTTACTGGAACAAGGACCAACAGCAAATGAAACAGAGAAGATGATCCTAAAATGGACTTAGATTGCATATGTATGTATGTGTGTATGAACAAACATATATATTTGTATACAGATAAATATGTAATATACATAAATGTGCACATTGTAAATATATAATGTACACAGGTGTATGCTAATTTATATAGTTTCATATGAATATATTATTTATTGGTATATGCAAATGTATAACTTATAGTAAAATAATCAGTGTAACATAATGGGTAAGAAAGTTTATTGAAGAAATAATATTGGAAAATTTGATTATCAACCCAAATTATTATCAAACAATGAAATAACTCCAGACTCCTATAAGTGTTAAAAGTTAAATAAATAATAGAAAGAAATCAGAAACTTAGGTTAACAACTGAGTTCTGGAAGGAGCATTTTCTAATCTAGAAATGATTAATGAGATCACAAATGGAAAACAACAGATTTGACTACATAAAAATTGTATAATTTTCAAAACAGTATTTTAGAGGATAAAAGGCAAATGACAATTCACAAAAATACATGCAGCCAGTATTGAAGACTGGTTAGTTTTAATGACTCAAAAATATTTTTTAATTCACTAAGGATAACACTAGTTTTTAAATTTAAAAGTTGGCCAGTGATATGAATAGACCACCAAAAAGTCATCTCAAACGTCCACTAAACATAAAAAAGTTTCCCTCACTATCAGTCAAAGAAATATGCATTAACAAATGAATGTGTTCCAAATCACCACAAAACTTGGTGGCTTATTATTTTATTTATTGATTGATTTGTTTGTTTATTGAGTTGGAGTCTCACTCTGTCGCCCAGGCTGGAGTGCAGTGGCACGCTCATGGCCACGCCAGCATCAACCTGCTGGGCTCCGGCAATCCTTCCACTTCAGCCTTCCAAGTAGCCGGAACTATAGGCATGCGCAACCACGCCCGGCAATTTTTTTTTTTAACTGTAGAGACAAGGTCTCACCAAGTTGCCTGGACTATTCTTGAATCCACGGGCTCAGGCAATCCACTCTCCTCGGCCTCCCAAAGTGCTGAGATTACAGGCTGAGCCACCGAGCCCCGTGGAAATTTAGGGGCTTAGAAGAACTGCTTTATTTTGCTCCTGATTTTGTGGGCCAGGGATTTTCGAGGGGTTCAGTGAGGAAGTCTTCACCTGAGGTCTGTCATCTACTCCAGTCAGAGAGTGACTGGGGCTGCAGTCACTGGAAGGCTCGACTGGGCTGGACACCTGGATGACCACTCACATGGCTGGCAGTTGATATTGGCTGTGGTCTCTCCAGCATAGAGGTTTTAGGGTAGTCAGATTTCTTCCATGGCAGCTAGCTCTCAAGCAAGGGTCACAAGAAACTCAGGTAGGAGCTACCTGGTCTCTTTTGACTGAGCCTGGGAAGTCATGTAGCAACACTTCACTGCATTCTATTGATTACAAGTGAATCACTAAGATTGGACCAGACTTATGGAAAAGGATATAGATTCTATTTCTCCATGGAAGGAGTGTTAGAAAATTTGAAACCATGTCTTAAAACCATTACAGAATGAGATACTACTTTTAACCATCACAAAAACAAATTTTAATGTTAGTATTCAAGGTTGCTAGAACTGTAATTGGTGCCTTATTTTTTTCCAAAAATAATTTGGCAATGCATTTCTAGAACCTTGAAAATGCTCATGTCTGTGACTCAGTAATCCACTCTTAGTAATCAGACCAAGGAAATAATCAAATTTACAGACAAATATTTATCTGTTTGCCATGGTATCATATATACTTTTTTAAAAAGAGCAACAATGTAAATGTTGAGCCAGATGAGAATGGTTAAGTGAATTCTGTTAAATCTGTGTTATAAATTGTAATGCAATGCTTATAAATCTTTTTTGATGAACATTTAATAAGATAGAAAAAATTCTCACAATACAATATGGGAAAGTATGAAATAAAATTAAATATAGTGTATATTTATAAGGTTTGTTTTCTAATGTATATCAATTATACATGTGCAGAAAAGGACCGGAAGAATAAACACTCAAATGCCAACAGTGATTATTGCTCTGTGGAGGAAATTAGAGTGATTTTTTTATATGTATACTTCTTTAAATATTTTCCAAATGTTCTACAATGCATATTTTTTGCATTCATATTTAGGAAAATAAATTAGAATCATTGCTTTTTTAGGTAAAAGGGAGACTATTTGAACTAGAGTTACTTATGGTGAGACATTTCTCTGCAATAGGTTATTCAGAACATTCCATAAATCCATTTAAAACTCCTCCTCAAGATTCCTCTAATCATACTTCAAAAGCTCTTGAGGTTGCTACTTTAGAGCCTCTAGATACATCAAATAGGCTTACCCTAGCCATGATTTAATATGTTAAAAATGAACAAATAAGATGAAAGAAAACCAAACAGTAAATTCTAAATCAGGGTCTTGGAGGACTTTTGAAAGAATTGATTAGATGGTCTCAGTAACTCTGCAAAGTGTTCCAGAGACCTGGAGGAACCGTAGTACCACATCCCTTGGAGAGGAAGAGAAACAGCAGCAGTGTCCAGAGACAGCACTGGATTTAATGGGGTTAAAGTATTGCAACTGTGGTGACAAGGGCAGCCTTCTCCCTAAAATGAAGGTCTTACACCACAAGCTTCACCACAGCCTTTCCAGTGACGGGGGCTTAGTGCACAAGAATCGTGTTAGCAGGGCATGAACCTCACCAGAGCTCTGCAGCAGGCAGGAGAATAGACACAGGCATCCAGTGGCTGCTTTGAAGTTTTACCCAGGATGGCAAAGGCATGCCATGCATTTCCACTCTCCTTCCTCTTGGGACCTTATCACACAGCAATAGCAATCAGCAGGTGATCAATAATCAACCAGAACCCTTTCCTTCCATGTGCTGATTCTTCCTAAAAAACTTTCTTCCGGTGGTGCACCAATGGCCTAGCCTGGGTCTGCAGGTGGAAACCAACCTGACAGCTTTCCTGGGACACAGCCTTGAACTGGTTCCGCCAGGAAAGTCTCCTGAGATTCCCCAGTCAGTCCCACCAAAGGATCATAACACTCTAAATGGGCTACTGATTCTGCATCCATTTCCTAGTGAATCGCACATCGTGTACTGGGATCCAAGAAAATAAGCCTAGTGCCATTCTTTGGCTGGAACCTTGCCCACTGCAACAGTTGCTTATGCCCCACATCTACCACCCTGCAAGTGTCACTTCATTAAGAGCAGGTCTCTGTTCTCTGTCCCACAAGGCCCTTAGACTCCTTCAGAGATTAGTATATGTCTCTTTTTATCCTCCCTTCTTTTCCCAACACCAATCTTCCCAAGAGTCTCTAGGATCTAGTACATGGTCAAGAACATGGTAGACACTTGAGAAATGTTAAAACCATTAATTCTATGATGCATAAAAAATGGAAAAATGGCAATAGCTCCCTTCATGTAAGTAATCAGACTGGATTCAGAGAGAGATTGGAGCCCGGTGGTATTTCCTAGGCTCTACCCAAATATATGAATGCCGTGTGGTGTTTGGTACTTGATGCCTTGAGCAAATGTTAGGGCCTCCTAACAGAAGTTGTCCTGTATCTTAATAGTTGTCAACTCTCTGACTGCATCCTGCCTGGACAATCCACAATGGAAATGTCCTACATTTCCAATCCACAGTGGAAATGTCCTACAGCAGAAGACTGAAATTTAGTGTCCTTACACCTGGGCACAGAAGAGTTGTCTGCAGTAGGAGAGGCTAAAATAAATCATGACTCCAGTGAGACCCATCTTGATGAGAAATCTGCACAGCATTCAACACCCCGGAATGTGCAGCCACTTCAAAAGGAGAGTAATTACCAGATAGCTGCAGAGGGGGCAAAGAACTTCAGGCCACTTGCTTTGTAAGTGCTAAAGGAAAGTGGTGGCCCAGACTGCCCAGGACCACAGAGCCCAGGGAGCAGATGTTTTACCAAGGCCACCACAGGTCCTTGATCGCCTGATGTCTGGGGTCAGATGAGGGGCCTTCCTCCCAGAGGATCACTAACATATCACCAAACCAATTAGCATTCTCCATGACTCCTAGTAGGAGAATGTCCTGTTTATTTATTTTTTCACTCGGCTTGCTTGTTGCTGGTGTCATGGTAGGAGACCTGTTTTCCCTTCCATTCCTCACCAACTCTGATTTTGTTTGGAATTTTGAAGTCTGGATTTCTCTAGCTATCATTGGAGTTATGTCACCAGACACAAGCATGAGTATCAGCTTTAGGCTTAACTTTATAGATCTGTTTCCCAGCAGCTCTCATTAGAAACTAAATATGAATTGGTACTGGGTAGTTGAATTGACAAGTAAATCTAATCCCAATATAATGAGTTCTAAAGTGATATTCCACCCCTTGACCTCTGACTTTTAAAAACATGGAGTATCCCTCTTCACGGCTACCTGGTCCCTCTTGACCAATCCTGGGAAGTCAGGTAGCAGCACTTTGCTGCATTGTATTGATTACAGGTGAATCACTAAGATTGGACCAGTCCATGGGTTTTACTCTTTCATTCATGTGGAGACACACACACACACACACACACACACACACACACACCACCCAATTTTCATTATCTTAGAACAGAGTTTTCTCAAGCTCAGCACTCTTGGCATTTTGGATCAGATAGTTCTTTGTGGTGGGGGCTGTCCTGTGTGTTGTAAGGGTGTTTAGCTTCTACTCATCCTTGGCCTCTATCCACTAGATGCCAATGGCACTGATCTCCCCACACCCCATCACAGTAACCACAAATGTCTCCAGCTGTTGCCAAATGTCTCTTGGGAAGCAAAATAACTTTTGCTTGCAAACCACTGCTTCTTTAGACCTAAAAGGGTGATATGGAACATCATTTGTAACTTTCTTTGGAGACAAGAGATACTCGAAGTTGAGTAAGAAGGACCCCCTTTTACAATTTATTTCCTGGATTAAACAAATCAAGGAGTTTAAGTAGTTGGGGAAAAGCCCAAGGATTCATTAGAACGAGATGTGTTCTCCAGGAGGAGCCAGCGGCTTTTCCTTGAAGTTGTGGGGGATTTAGAACATAGTCCAGCAGGACTCAGCAACCCTTTCACCCCATCTTCCTGTCTTATGGGAGGGGTTCTTGGCTATGGGGAAGGTGGCAGGGGAGGCCCCAGCATTCTCCCGCTGTCCCATATTCGTTGTGAATATCGACTCTACCTCGGCCAGCCTCCTTCATTATGTCAGAGTAGAAATAGAAAGGTAAGAGTTTTAGCTAAACTGAACATTATTAACAGAAGTCAGAGGAATTAAAAAATATCTCCTGGCTGGTGGGGGGTGGTGCTACGGTGTAATCTCTTCCCCTGGGCTTCCCAAGGCCCTGGCAAAACTCACTCTCAGAACACAGAGCGCCCTGCCCTAGATCCCGTTGTCTGTTGTACATTTCTCTTTCTGGACTGGGGACGTCCTGAGGACAGGGACTGCACCCTATTCAAATTGTAACTCTTTGAGTTTAACACCAGAGCCTGGCCCGCATTTTTATTTTAATAATAGCTGATATATATTGGATGCTTATCTGTGAAGTTGATGTTTCATATACAGCATCTCATTCAAACATCCCCCAAACCCTAAGAGGTAGGTCCCAGAATATTGCCATTTTACAGAATTGGAGATTTAAATTTAGGGGGTTAAATGACTTCTCGAAGTCTCCCAGCCTATCACAGAGAGAATGCCATGTCTGGGGCCCAGGCTATTCAAACAAAGCCTCTTAATCCCTGAACACGCTCAGGCACTTGATACATATTTGATGAAAACATGGATAAAAGAACAAATTAATGTGCCCCCGATGATCTTGCCAATCAGAGTGTTCGCTAGACTGTGGTGACTGCCAGGTGACCCTATTCTCTCATCAGAGGGAAATTTGGGGAATCTAGATTCTATCTCATCTCTCCTTGCTATGTTGAACACACCCTGAGGGTAATTGGAAAAGTTTCTTTGGAGCCTTGTATTTTTCCCCTTTAGGAAGAAAGCAGCAGGTACCCCTTAGAACTAGTCCTCCCGTCGTGTAGCCATGACTGCGCCAGCCTGCTTTGTGGATGGGGATGTTCTTGGCTGTGAGTTGGGGAAAGTTGAAGCGGGAGCTGGAGACTAAACACCTCTGGCCCGTGTCAGGTCAATTTATTTCGGCCAACATTTATTGACAACTGCCTGGCCAGCTCCTGGGCTTGAAGCGGTTCATATGGTCCTTGCCCTCCTGATTCCTGGGGCAGAGAGGGAGGGAAACAAACCCAAGCAAAGCTAATACAAGCCAAGTGTTGGTGAATGCTGTAATCAAGGTTCAAACAATTCAACAGAACAGGGAGGAAGTAGATCATTCTCCCTGGAGAGAACAGAAATTGCGTTTAAGCGGAAGCTGGATGGAAATTAGGTCTGAAGAAGGGATGGAGGTTTGAGAGGCTCAAGGGAAGGTGATACAGGAGGAGAAGACTCAGGAAGTAAAACTATGGTAGTGTGGGGAGGAAATCAGAGAAACCTGATGGGTTCTGGGGGCGAGTGAGACCCAAAGAGAGACCAGGACCAGCTCAAGAGTACACACATTTCTTTATTCAGTGGAGAATTCTGCCCACTTTGTTCTAAGAGAAACAGACTGTGAGCAGGTCTAAGTCTAGTTGGCTTGCCACCAGAATCAGATCCTGAAATGAGTATTTGGTACAAGTTGTTTATTTGGGAGGTGATCCTGGGGAGCACTTGTAAGGTAGTACGGAATGGAGATAGGGAAGGCCAGAATGACAACATAAACATGTGCACGGGCAGGTCATTGCTAGGGGTCACTGGGCCTGAGTCCTGCTGGCAGGGATGCACAGAGCTGCAGAAATTGACTCACAAGGGCTAGGCATGTGCATCTGTACCCAACTCTGAGTTCAGCAACTTTTGCTGAAAACCTGAATAGTGCTAGTATTTATAACATGGAGATTGGCAAACGCTGCAATGAAGGCTTTACCTGTGTCCATTCTCTCCCAAGAGTCTGTTTCCCAGTATCTCCTACCTGCTGAAGACTTCTGAGAGATGATGGTGTCCTCAGAGTTGTTCCCCTGAGAGTACAGGGCACTGGGGTAGCTGCAATATTTATCTAAAGCAGCCATCAGTCACTGGTGAGAGCTGCTCCTGGTGGGGTTACGTACCCAGCATTCCAGCCTGCTCTAAAACAGGATAAGCACAGTCCAGGCTGCAGAATGGCCCTCAGTACTTGAGGTAGAAAATCATGAGCATGCAAGGGGATATGAATTGCTAAGGGACTATGGCCAGGATGCTGACAGCATTTGCTATGGTTTGAATTGCCCATGGGCAATACTGACTAAAATGTCCCCTGCCCTGGGAAAAATGGCCAGTTAAGTGGAGTGGAGCCCACTACTATTTCCATCAGCTAGTTTTGTTGTTGTTGTTGTTGTTGTTTGCCATTTCTCATACACACGATTGCATGCCTTCTCCTGATAGCAGGCAACCAATCTCTACATGTTTAGTAGACTATCAAGGTGTTCTTCACTGAGGATATGAATACTTCCTAAGGATATTTTCACTCTAATAGAGCTCCAGAAAGACAGAAAAGTCTTCAAGACCTCCCACAGTGTTAAAATTTCATTTGTGAAGTAGATATTTTAAGCTGACAAGCCTCCCCCCACCCCCACATGCCCATTAACTGAAGTTAGGTCTGTTTCCCTAAAAGTAAAAATTTAAATACATGAAGCTTAGAGCCTGGAGGATGACAACTGGCCTTAAATAAGTAAGGACGTGTCTTCCCAATAGCAGATACACACCACTTGGTGGATCCTCCAGAGAACTAGGTCTTGCTAATAGGCTTGTCGCCTCTGTGCCCCAGTTTTGCCACTTGGGAAAGTTCTTAAGATGTGACTGTGACAACGGAGAGATTTTGAATTTGGCTCTTATTTCATCTTGCGAACTCTGACATGCTCCATTCCCCAGATGCTTAGGGACTTCATGCAGGTGAAGGAGATATTGTATCTCTGGAGTGCTAAGCGCTCCTTGGAAGCAAAGCCTGGTGGCCAGATAAGAAAGGTCATGTAGCAAATCTTTCATTGCTGGGCTTTGGAGGGGCCAGTGCGATTTAACCCTCGGTAAGGGAGACAAACAATGACAGGCAAATGGCTGATATGTATGTTCATGTGTAGGGGCTGGAGCAGAAAAGATGAAATAAAGCTGGGGAAAGAGAGGATGGATGACACAGGTTATAATGTTTTCATTCCAGCTTGCCTGTCCCAAGGAAATGGACAACGTGCTCATTGACCAGCCCCACATTCCCTGTAAAATCATCCCTTTCCAGCTTGTGTCCCAAACAGCTAATAAACAATGTCTCCTTTACTTAACTCTTCAAAAACAATCCCTTTGTTTAACCACAATTTGCAAAACAATTTCTTCATTGTAAATAAATCCCTGGACTCTACAATATGCCCTGATCCAGGAAAACATAGGAACGTTTTTGTAAAGCTCTGTGTATTGCCAAACAAGGGACATTGTTTCACCATAGAAACGCTATTTTTCTAAATCCTCCTGATGGTAAAGCCCAGACAGCACTCTTCTGGTGTGAAGATAAAGGCAGCACAGGAATGAGATGCACTGGAGAAGGTAGAGCAGAGAAGGGAACTTGGAGTTATTTGTTCCAATATTCAGCCCAGCCCCTAAGCACCTCAGAGGGTGACTTGCAATGCCGGGGTTGAGTTGGAAATAGCCTACCAGAGCCAGGCTTGAGCAGGCTGCATGGGAACTTAGCCAGCCCTGAGAGGCATGAGACACAGCTCAGTAGTACCAGCCTCCCCGGAGTGCTAGGGCTGCCAGGGCAGGTAGACAGGTCTCCTGAGTCAGGGCCAAGGGATACTGGTCCCTGGTGTACCAACATCCCTGCTGTGGAGGTCAAAGCCGCCTGTGTTATCAGAGAGGAACACACACAAAGCAACCTCCCTCCTAGCTGGCAGTGGTGGGTTTTGTGGATCACTGAGGCTCTCTCTCTGCCTCCTTTTCCAGCAAAGAGCTTGTTTACCAGCTCGCCACTACTGACCAGGACTTCCAAGAGATGATGTTGTCCTCCTGAGAGTATAGGACCCTGGGGGATTGGAGTATTGATCCCCCAGTACCCATTAGTCACTGATGACAGCTGCTCCTGGTGGTGTTACTTACCCAGCGTTCCGGCCTGCCCTGGAACGGAGCAAGCACACCCCCAGCTGCAGAATGCCCTCCAGTACATAGTCTTAGCCTGTAAAGGAATGAGGAGAGCTGAGGGACTATGACCAGTGTCCTGACAGCATTGGCTATGGGTCTGAACTACCCATGGGCTATACCAAATAAAATGTCCCTTACCTGGGCACCCAGGCTTTAGCATTATTACTTATTTTTGCTAGGAAAGTTTCTGAGATGTGACACACACCTTGCTGCCTTATAGAGAGCCTTCAGAGTTACTGAACCCACCCAAAGGATGGAGGGTCAAGAGATGATCCCACGGTTTCAGCCCCTGCTTAACCCCTCAGATGATGTCTGCTCAAGACACACAGCCCTCCAAGGCTGTCTGGAACTTCCAGGCCCTGCTAAAATGGGGGAAGAGTTGCAAATTCTCTGCTGCTTAGGTCCAAGGGGTGAGGTTCCTGGGGGAGAGGGACTCCGGGCCATTGGAAAACTGATCTTGAGCCGCAAGGGGACACAGAACCCTTCCACAAAGACACTAAGGATGGACAGCTCAGCCATGCCCTGGAATGTTCTGTTTCCCCACATTCTGTGGCACTAAACTATTGCCTTCGCCTGTAGTTCCTAAGTCAGTCTATTCCCTGCTGCCATCTTCCATTTCACATTATCTAACCTTCCGGGCTCTTCCAACCCAGCATTTCCCTTCTGCTCTCCCTGTGACTATGGATAGCAGCTACCAGGGAAAGAGCCCTGATGATGAACTCAGTACACTTTAGTTTTACATGTGGTTCTCAGTCAATATACCCTATGTTTGGGTCTGCACACTTTTACCGTGAATCAGTAAAGTATACAAGGATCATGTATGTTTGCATGAGGGTTTGAGAAGTTGGCTACTCTGTATCCATCCACCCTGTTCCTGGCAGGCAGTATCCTTGACTTCTGGTTGATACTTCACCTCTTCCTCTATTTCTTTCTGACCACAGCTGAAAAAGTAGAACGCCCAACCTAAGCCAAGTCATCCAGTACCTTCCCTTCCCTGGCCCAGGACATCCTTAGTGGTGGTGGTAGAGACTGATCTAGGCTGGCCCAATAAAAATGACTCTCAACAATTTTACTGGGCATTCTGGGACAAAGATATGTACTCTCTTGTTGGTCTGAGGATGGCTGCAACACAAGGATAGAGAATGGAGCCCCCCAAACCAGAAAAAACAAGGGATGAATCCTGTGACCTCATCTGAGACCTGAATCAACTAAGACTCAAGTCTGATGTAACCCCTGAAATTCCAGCTTAAAAATAAACACAAATTCTCTTCAGACTTAAGACACTTCGAATTAGTTTTTCTGTCATTCATTCCTTTATAAAGAGTCCCAACCAATGGATCTTGTAACAGGCACTTTCCTTGCTTTCTGGAGGATTTTCTATTGTCTCCTGAGATGACAGATGATCCATCGCACCAGCTTTGCTGGTGGCAGGTGGAACCATCTGTGTAGTGCCTGGATGTGGTGAGCCCTGCTTGTCTCTGCCCAGCTTCCCTGGACCTTCGTTCCCGCCCTCTGCTCAAGCTAGAAGCTTGGGCGTCATCCCAGATTATTCTTTCCCTTGTTCCCTGCATCCACCCAATCATCACGTCTGATTAGTTCCACCTCCAGACAGCTCTCAGTTCCATCCACTGCTCTCCCTCTGACATCGCCCTGACCTGAGCTGTCACCATCCTTCGTGAGGGTTCCCAAAACAGCCTCCTAACTAGTCTCCCCTTGCTACACATGCTCCTTCAAATCCTTTCTCCACCTCACATCAAAAAGACTCGAAAAAATAGGAATGAGATAATTATGTTCATCCCTTCCCGGCTTAAGTCACAATGTTTATCTCACATACAGTGTTCTGGCCACACCAGCCACCTTTTCATTTCTGAAATGTATCAGGCTCTTTCTGGCTTCTAGCCTATATCAGTTTCCTATTAGTACTTTAACAAATTGCTACAAACTTAGTACACAGTTTAAAACAAGGCAGATTTATTGTCTTATCATTCTATAGGTCAGAAGTCTCACATGGGTCTTACGGGACTAAAATCAGTGTGTCAGCAGGGCTGCATTCCCTCCTGGAGTGAATCTGTTTCCTTGCGTTTTAAACTTCTCGAGGCTGCCTGCATTCCTTGGCTTATGGTCTCTTCCTCCATCTTTTGTTGTTACATCTTTCTCTGACTGCAACTGGGAAAGCTTCTCTACTTTTAAAGATGTGTGTGATTAGATTGGGCCACGTGGAGAATCCAGGCCATCTACCCATTTCAAGGTCCTCAACTTTAACCTACAAAGTTTCTTTCACTATGTTAGGTAAGGCATTTACAGGTTCCAGAAGATGTGGATGTGTGAACATGTGTGAACATCTTTGAGGGAGCATTATTCTGCAGACCACTGGCCCTTTTCATATGTTGTTTGCTTTACCTAGAGCTCAATTTCTTTAGGCGAAATGTTGCATCTTCAAAGAGACCTCAGTAAAAATCCACTTTAACCTAGACCTTTTTTTTTTTTGAGTTGGAGTCTCACTCTGTCACCCATGCTGAGTACAGTGGCATGCTCATGGCCACCACAGCCTTGACCTGCAAGTCTCAGGCAATCCTTTCAAGGAGATAAGACTACAGGTGCACACCACCACGCCTGGCTAATTTTTTAATTTATTGTAGAGACAAGGTCTCACCAAGTTGCCTAGGCTGGTCTCGAACCCTTGGACGCAGGCAATTCTCTCACCTCTGCCTCCCAAAGTGCTAGGATTACAGGCTTGAGCCACTGTGTCTGGCCTAAATTAGACCCTTCTGATTACTCTACTGTGACTCCTGTTTCTTCCCCTCACAATGCTTCCAATAGTCTGTAACCAGATGCATTTGTCTAATTGCTAGTTGGTTGTTTCTCCCATCAGGGAGCAAGCCCTATAAGAACAGGAACTGTACTGATTTTGCTACATGCCTATGACACTGTCATAGTCATGTAGACGCTCCATACATATTTAAATGAATTAATGAATGGAGTAAAATTGTTCCTGAACTTTAAGCTCAGTTCTGTCTTCTTCAGACTAATCCTTACCTGAGGCAGAAGGACTTAAGGAGCTCCAACCTAGATTTCTGAGTTTCAATATCCAGCCTCCCTTGCTGTGACACCATCCTTGTGTTGGGTCTCAGTCATGATCTGGGTATCCCGTCTGATGTCTCAATCACCTGCCCTCTCTGCTTTTGTCCATGGGACCCTGGGTTAGGGTCTACTACCCTTGAAACCTTGCTGGGAGAGTGTACATGTCCTTTGCAGCACTTCTCAGAGTTTGTTCATGGTATATGTTATTATCTGTCTCCCTCAGTGTGAAGTATATACCAGGAGAAGAATGTTTAATTTTTCTTCTGTTCACTGTTGGGTCTGCAGGACCTTAGCTAGTGCCTGGTCCTCTCCCCCAGACACTCAATACCTGCCGGTGAAATAATGGATACTCAAACTCTTCTCTACCGTCTGGACTTCCCAGGGTTTCCAGTGGATCACTTCCTCCTCTGCGTGGAAGCTCCTGACAGCAACTGCTCTGCTGACTGATTACAGATTCTCCAGAGCCATGTCTACACTTCCTTTTTCCAATCCAGTCTTTGCACCTCTGTGCCAGAAATTTGATCTTTAATGCCAATTCTGGGATTAATGCCAACCTCTGAAATAGGCACAACTCCAGAGAGAATATAGGATTTAGCCAAACAATATTTATTGGGCATCTCATCTGCACCTGGTCTTCTGTTACAAGTTGCCCAGCAGTGAGCAACCACAAAAACTACCCTGGAGAATCTCACAAAATGACAAAGGAACAAAGAACCACCCTAAAGTAATAAGTACCCCAACATCTGCTGCTAAATTATAAGAGTGGGATGTGGGAGAAGAGACAGGAGGGTCTCCTGTTGTCCCTGTCACGGGGCCATCCTGCTAAGGGGAAAAGTGGTCAAGAGGCTGCCCTCGTCCTGGCATAGGTAGAAAGGAGACAACGGGGCAGCCCCACGGAAAAGGTTTGGGATGGAAGCAGAGAGTGTTTACAAGATTTTGACTCCTTGTGTACATGCAGTTAATGCTTAATTCTACCCAGCCAGAGGCACAGACCTAGATGTTTGAAAGGACTTTAGAAATGATAAGGTGTGCTCTCCACATACACACATTCCTCTCAGATGAAGAGATTCTGGTCTAACTTCATGGAAGGCCTGCAAGGAGGAATGAAGGTGGCGTCAGCAGAGTCCAGAGCAAGGCAGAGATGTCCAGCTGGGAGGGACAACACAGTCCTACAGGAGCCCTGCCTCTCAGAGTCTCTTCCTTGGTTGTCAGAGAGCTCAGCTGAGAAAACTGCAAAATAGTAGTAAAAAAATTTTCATGTAGGAAAAATGCAGCACTGGAGTTCATTGATAGCAGCCAGGTCGTGAAGTGCCATCATTTGCTGCTGACAAGAGGAGATCCTGGGACTCACAGACAGGTGACACAGTTCATCTCAGCTACCCATCTGTCTTGCTTGCTCATGGCATCCCATTGAGGACTGATGGGAAGACATTCATGGATCATGAGACATTTCTACAACTTGCTTGCAAGCTGACGTTAGTCCTTTACTCCAGCCCTTGGTTATGGCTGACACAGAGTTTTACTAATGCAAAATGATCTGCCAAACCATTTTGGCTGTGTTTTGCTGGAAGCCAGAGAGAAGACAAAGAACTCTATAAAAAAATAACAAGCAAAACAGAATGCCCTGCCTGTCTCCCTGAGGTGACACCAGCTATTTTCCCAGGAAAATAAAGAGAGCAAGGAATAATTAAGAGAAGGGGCAGGGAGGGAAGGGAATCAGAGAAAACCATCTGTAAAAACAGGAGAGCTTTCAATGACTTTAAAGAAGCAAAATAACAATTATATTATTTTATGGTGATTCGAGTTTTTTGAAAATTGAGAGAACTTAAAAGAATTAATGCTGTTGTTGCTTTTGTTTTTTAACCAGCATCTTGAAATGTTAAGTGAGCCTCAAAACACGTTTTCAGAATGGCTATTCTGTTCTCTGTTGTGGAGGGCACTCTGTGGGGCTTCCATCATAATCCGGGTAAGTAAAGAGTGGATTAAGGCAGTAATTTTCAGTAGCTAAAAAAGAACTACAAAGGCACAAGTGCTACCAATTATATCTCAACACAAACCAGTGCCTCCTTAAGCCTCAATGCAGAGAAGGCAAACAATTTCATTGTCAACCAGGGTGTTCTCTGCAGAAAACCTTGGAACATGCTGGGCGCATTAAAGGGGAGATATCTCGCATGTGCAATTACTCAACACATCTTTAAAACTGTAAACACTTGTTCACATGTGGAGAAGTTTAGAGCCGTGCAGGCTTGGAAAACCCACCTGGCAGGCGGGTTTCCTCGCTTCTCTTCAGTTAAGTAACAGTCCTCAGCGCCCACTGCTCCTTTGAGAGCCAAACACAAGTCAGCAGAGAAATCATTAAGTAGTGGGGGGCAGGAGTTCAGACACGAGCTATTTTTATCATGAGTACTCCCTTTTCTCCTCTCTGGATTGATCGCCTCCATAAACCTTGCCTCCACCTTTCTCCTCTCCTCCCCACCTGGCACATCTGGGCATGTACCCATACAGAAATGCCATCTGGCTTTTGGCTAGCTGCTTTCTCCAGCTTTGATGGGTGAGTGGCACCAAGGAGCTGACATTTCCAAATAAACCCAGCAGAGGAAGATTGCCCAGAGTTGGTTTTTGAAACAGCAGACTGTGTGGCCTCAAAGAGAAAATCCACCATGCATGGAAAAATAACCTCTCCAAATGTACTCAACAAAAGAACAGAGAGTGCCCAAAGACCTACCAGCCTACAAATATAGGAATAAAAAGGAAAGAAAGCAAGTCTTGTTCACCACCATCAGCCCGGGCCTGGCTCACTGAGAACTACGCTCATATGTATGTATGAATCACATGTCAAACGCGGAAAAGACCCATGAGATCATCCTGCTCAGCTTGCTGCCAACTGAAGGGCATGGCTGTTTCTTCTTTCCCAGGACTGATGTTTCACGTCTTCAGCAAGAACCTGATTGTATTGCTTTTCTGATTTAATTTGCCATTGTGAGGTCACTGGGGAGAGGGCAAAGCCAATTCCCTGGCCTCTCAGATCCACACACATTCAGGGATCTTGGGTAGACATTCAAAGAAGAAGTGCTCTAAATTCAGAAAGAAATACACCCAGCCATGGAAAGATGGCAATAAATCCATGAGAAATTAAAATTTCACTTGAAGTGGAAATTTTATCATCACCAAATTCTGCCAAATTTTGGATTTGGGATTGGTAAAGAGGTTTTCAAAATGAAATGATGTCTAAAAGTTGTTTGTTTTAAAGGACGTAATATATATTAAAAATGAAATAATCATCCCACCCGAATAAGAGTTATTTCTTTCCCAGCAGACCTTTTCCAGGCTCAGCCAATTCACTGTTAATAGCAGAGGAAAAGTAAGCAGCTAGGTAATGGGTAGCCCTAGCACTGAAGTCATTTAATTAGCACTAGTAAATGAGAGCTGCCCAGGTGCTCGGACGTAATTAGCTGTGCCCAAAACATCTCCTACATTAACCAGGAATTAGAGCCAAGGATGGGGAGCTAAGTGCCCTTGGAGAAGAATCCACCCAAGCCAAGGACACGGCCAGGCCCACGGTCAAGTCCTTCAACAAACCGAGAGTTTCCAGAGCCCTCAAATCTTCAGGTAGGCATCGCTCTTGAAGAAGAAGCAAAGAAATGAGTTGTAGAATAACATAATAAATTGTCATGATGTAGTGTTTTTCATGTAATAATGGATGTTATTTAGGCTCTGAAGCCATATTTTCTAGGTTTGAATTTAGCTATTTGCTTTGACAAAGTTATTAAGGCCTTTTTGTCTCAGCTTTCTCACCTACAAATGGAGAAAACAATAAAATATACCTAAGGTTATATTAATTTAATATGTATAAAGTGCTTAGAAGACCAACTTGCCTATGGTAAGCCTTTCATAAGTGTTGGTTATTCTTACCATATTACCTTTGATTGTTTTTGTTATTATTATAGGTTTATCTCACTTTATTTTTATATCATCAATCATGGTTGCCCATGGTCACCCAGTCATAAGTGGTAGAATCAGCAGAGTAATAATAGTACTAGTAGGAACAATAACAATACTAATAATGGTGTCTACTCAACTGGAGCCTATCATGTGCCAAATTTTGACCTAGATGCTCTATATTAGGAGTAGGACCCACAAACAAAATAAAGCCCACTACCTGTTTTTATAAATAAAACTTTATTGGAATACAACCATGAATACAACCACGACTATTCACGTACATATTACCTATGGTTGTTTGGCTACAATAATTGAATTGTAGTAGTTGTGACAGAGATTAAACACATTACAAAGCCTAAAATATTCACTATCTGGCCCTTTACAGAAAACAGTTGCCAACCCCTGCTTCACAGGGGAGCCAAAATTAATTTTTTCAGTAACCTCTGAGATAAATTTTATTTGTTTCGTGTTTTTGAATAAGAAGACCAAGACTCGAGGAAGGTCAGGTATATACCTAAAATCTCTCTGAGAGGAGTTAGACCCCATTAACTCCAACATCCACTCTTTCCTACCATACTCTGCTGACTCCAGGAGCCCAGAGTGTATTCCTTGTGCTGTACCCATCACTGTTCACAGCACTGGGAGAATAGCCAGAAACTGCCACTGTGAAGATGCTCCATTCTCCTTCTCCATGGAGAGAATGACCATCTGCAAAGTCAAGTTCCTCTGGAGGGTGACACTCTGAGTCAAACTCTCTTCCTCTCCCACACATGGTAGTTTATTCATAGTCCCAACTGTGGCTGTTTTGTATGAGACAGAATGATGGCAGACACAGGTGCCCTGCCAGATCAATTCCCTGGATTGACTGGGGACAAGCAATGAGCATTGAGTTATTCCTCAGAGACTGGTTGGTAATACCGGTTTACCAAATGATGGGGTAATTACCCAGAGATCTGTCAAAGTTCAAATGTGTTCAGAAAGTGGAGGTTATTGCCACCACATGAGATAGGTGTTCAGAAGTATTCTCCAGGTTGGAAAAGTGACCCAGATTGTGAAGACTTGAAGACACAAATATCTCAACTCACCTTAGGTTGTTACCCCTTCAAGGGTTACCCAGCAATCACTGGTAACAAGTGGAGTGGGAAGGGTACCACATGCTGGACCTGAAAGCAGGAACATTATATTTCATTAGCAGTGTGGACTTGGGGAAGTCACTGCCTTCCTCTTCCACAATTAATGATCCAGATAATTCTGAGGTAACTGTGCTCTAAAGTTATGTTCCACTTGCTTCAGGGAGGCTATTCTAAGCAGTGTGACAATTTAAGGAGTGTGTCGTCTTTGAAGTTACATCATCCAAGTTCACATTTTTTTCTCTGCTGTATGACTTTGGGCAAGTTAGTTAATTACTCTTTACCTCTTTCCTCACTTGTAAAATGATAAGAATTTTGGTGCCTATCTCTGCTAATTTAATCCTACTTTGGATATTTAAGAAGATAACCCACGTAAAACACTTAACCCAGTTTTTTGTCCATGATGAATACAACACACATATCACACATGCACACGTCATCACATTTTTCAGGGCAAGCAACATATTCTCACTTGGGATGATCTCTGGGAAATCAGTTTATAAGGAAGACAATTGCAAGCCCATCTATCAGAATTGGGGGTCACTGAAAGACCTGGATCCTGATGCAGAATCTTTCTGCACCTCTGATTTTGACCTACATAATCTGAATGGGGAAATCTTTTTGCTGACAACTCTGGTGCTCCTCAGAGACAGATATAGAAGATTTGTATATTTTTTGCTTTTTCCTCTTCTGTTCTCTGGCTTCATTTGTGCTACCCAAGCTCTGTGACCTGCCAGTTGGTGTCTATGGGCTTCTGGTCAGTCACAATTCGAGGAGTTGACCTCGAAGGCCTCAAAGGCAGAGGTCCTTAAAAGCACAAAGAGTAGTCACCAAATGTGAGATCAGGTGTGCTCTTCTCACTGCCTAGACAACTCCCCTCCCCTGTCCTCAGACTTCCTTCCTCTGACAGGGGCCAGTTGAGTGCCTGCTGTGTTCCATGGTCTCTTCTATGAATGTAGCATGCTCTCTTTCACACAGAGCTCACATTCTGTTGGTGAGGCAAGGATGATATATGCTTAAAAAAAGAAAAAAGATAAATAGATCTAATGCTATGTATCAGTAAGAGATGCAAAGGAAAATTAAACACTGAGAGCAGAGATAGTGTAAAGCACCCCTAGTGCTTTATTTAAGGCCCTAGGGGTAGGCCTCTCTGATCAGCAATAAATAAATAAATAAATAAACAAAGGAAGTTAGAGTGTGAGTCCAGCAAAAATTTGGGAATTCTAGGCCATGGCATGAACAAAGGCCCTGAGGTGGGAGTGTGCTCAGGGACTGGATAAAAATTGAGGACCAGTGTGGGGCCCAAAGTAAAGTAAATGAGGAGGGGGAGGAGCTGGGAATGAGGTAAGATGGCCAGTGGGGAACCAATATGTATGGGGCCTTTGGAGCTATGGTGAGGACTTGTACTTTGTGCTTGGAGGCAGAGGAAGCCACTGGGTGACGATGTGGCAAGAGACTCTGGCAGTTGAGCACAAAGATTCCAAAATCCAACTGGAATTCAAAACCCGGTTCTGCCATTACTAGCTGCTCAAGCATGTTCCAATGACCTCAGTTTGCCACCTGTGCTATGAGACATACCCATTACAGTGGGGGTAGGATATTCCACTTCCGATAACCGACCTTCTACTTCACAATAACTCTCAAGCTGACCCTGTTTGATTCTTCCAATACCTGCTTCCACTAGCAAACTTTGTCTTTTCCAAGGCAAAGTGTTACATCCAGTGTAATATTTATTTATGAGCCATTTAGCATGTGTAAAACTATGCAATTGTTTTTGTTAGATTTCTAGTTTTTTTTTTTTAATTTCTCACTAAGTTTTTTGGGTGCTGTACTCTTAATTGTGTTTCTCCCCAAACCCTACAGGGTTTTTAAATTGTGTTGTTTTTCACAGCACACCAATTCTTAAGAATGTATGTTATGTCATATTATAGCAGAACTTATTGCAGTACTCACCCCATAGGATTATTGTATTAAGGTAGTTTACACTTATAAAGCAGTAGCATCATAAGTGTTATACATACTTTCCATATTTATTGTTCTTGCTGTTATTATTTCAAAAGGCCATTCCAGTGACTATTGATAAAAGGCTGTTGGAAGACCAGGATAGGAACCCAGAGACACTTAGGAGGCCATTGCAAAAATCCAGACAAGCAGGGATGACAACTTGGACCAGGGCAGTAGCAGGGAGGGTGAGAGATGTGGTTAATTCTGCTGGAAAGGTTTAATTCAACCAAATTTGCTGATGGATTGGGTACAGGATGGGAAAGATATGATGACTCCAAACATTTTGTCCTGAGCAACTAAATGAGGGTAGTGCCCTTCCCTGTGATGGGAAGACTGCAGAGAGAGCAGGATTTGGGGCAACTGAGTACACTATTTTGGTACTATTAACTGTGAGCTATCTGTTGGCCGTTCAAGGAGAGGTCATATGGACAGTTATTTCCTCTGTTTTTTTCTTCTCTGTCTCTTGGATGAGGATAGCCTCCTGCCTTGGGCTTCCCATCACCCTGATTTCCTCCTCCCAGCAGTCATCAGATTTTTTGTACTGCATTCCTTTCTAGACTATGAGCTCCAGGAGGAAGGAGCCATGTCTTATTTTCCCTTTATACTCAGGATACATGGCAAGTGCTCAATGAGTAAATATAGAAGCACCAACTCTCTTTACAGAGCAGTTTTCACCTCCCATGCCCCGATCCCACCAAAAATGGCTACAGTCAGTGGGCTGGATCACCAACCAATCCAGGATCAAGACCAGGGGTGGAAGAAGGAACCTGGTCAGAGCCAGAGTTCCTCAGAGGGAATGCTACTAGCATTCTGACTGAAATCCTTCTCTTTCAGAACACCTGGAATCCTAGATCCCTAATAGTAATGCCTGACTCACTCCTAGTCCTTGTGTGAGAACCAGAATTCCAGCATCTTACCATGGAGCCACCACCATTTCTTTTGAAAATACTCAAGAGTCTGAAAGAGACACATTCACCACTAACAAAGCACAGGGATTTGCATGTTACACAAACCCTGTGGCTTTTTTTACTAACAAATACATTTTAAAGGCAGTATTAAATTGCTTATGATAATTTGCTATGTCATATCCAGATTTGCCCAAGACTATCTTTATATTTTTATTGCAGGAAATCTCTCAATCCTGGGTGAACTGGGATGATCAGTCAACCCAGGAGCCAGCGTGCCCTCAAGGGAGGCATGCTCTCTTCCAGAAACTGACTACAATCCTGGTGTGTCACAGCAGCTCTGGGAAGACCCTTACCATTGCAGATTAGAGGATGAATTCTCAGAGTCATGTGATCTTCCAAGTTCACCCAGCAAGGTTTTTCCATGAGAGCCATCTTCCACTGGCAAGTATCAACACCCAAATTAAATAAAAAGTCAATGTATATACTGTGATATCCTTCTATCTCCTTAAGGAATTCATGCACTCTTCGCTTAGCCTTGGCTAGCTCCTGGCTGTTTCTAGGAGTGAATAGAGTGTGGCAGAGGGCAGGAACTGCATGATGAGATGATAACAAAGCACTCTGTGATCTTCACCCCATGGCTTATTGGATCAACTGTGAAGTCATACATGGATAGGAGCAGATGATTCTGGAAAAAATAGGACATAAGTAAATGACTAAATGTTCGGGGGCTTTAGTTTCTTTTTCACTAAGAAATTGCCTTAGTTGCTGACTAAATTGCCTATTGAGATATTTAAGAAAGCAGGGGAATTTAGCAATTAAAGCAGTTTTCATTTTAATTTTTGAAAAAGTAGAGATAAAGTTCTATAGGCCCTAGTGCCAGGTTGCTGGCCTATCTGCCTATCAAGTTACCTTTAACTTGGTGATTGCAATGCAGACAGGAGCGCCTGATGCAGCCACATGAAAAGCACCTTGGCAGCTATCTCACAGTTGGCCGCTCACAGAACAAGAAGGGCCTTTCATGCAGGGGTACAGGGCCCAGGGAGCACAGCAAGGCTCTGGGCGCCTTGGCATTCCAAAGCGAGGCTTCATATCGCGGCCACTCAGGTGGAAAGGGGGAGCTGCCCTGTGCTCCTCTGCTCAGCCTAGGGTCACAGATGAACAGAGCCTGATTGAGGAGTGAAGCTAGCATCTCAAGCGGTTGGATGAAGTGTGGAGGAGGGTGTCTTGTTCTGAGATAAGGCTGGAGTCGGGGAGGCTGTGGGGTTCTTGGGGCAGTCAGTTGATATTGACAGAGACAACACAGCATTGTTGAAAATAGCCAGCTCCCTCCCGGACACGATGAGGCTGAGAGGACGGCATGGTTCATGTTGGTGCTGATGGGAATGATGTCACCACCTGCTTCCAGGAGGCTTAAATTCCAACCATAGATTGTTAGCTTTAAATACACCCCACACACACTAGTTTTGTGGCCTCAAAAAATTTTCCATTCTACACCAACCTCAAAATACAGGTTGCCATTTGTTGAGTGCCAGGCAGGGGCAAGAGTAGTAATCACAACAGTTAAGGGCACAGGTCTAGAAGGAGGCTCCAACACCTGGTCAGAGTAGGTGCTCAATGAACAGTGGCTGCTCTGGTTATTATGGGCAAATTGTGATGGTGGCAGTCACTGGTCGCAAATGCAAATCTAAAAGGAAAAAGCATAAAAGTATACAGGATGTCTTCTTTTTTTTTTGAGTTGAAGTGTAGGCTAGGCTGGAGTGCAGTGGCACCCTCACAGCGACCCCAGTATCAACCTGCTGGGCTCAGGCGATCCTTCCGCTTCAGCTTTCCAAGTAGCTGGAACTATAGGCGTACGCTATCATACCCTCCTAATTTTTTTTGATTTATTGTAGAGATGAGGTCTCACCAAGTTGCCTAGGCTGTTCTCGAACCTGTGGTCTCAGGCAATCCCCTCACCTTGGCCTCCCAAAGTGCTGGGATCACAGGCTTCAGCCACCGCACCTGGCCTTTTTCCAGATTTTTATCTCTTCAATTTATTTCATCAACGTGTGATAGTTTTCAGTGTACAGACCTTTCATCTCCTTGGTTAAATGTACTCCTAAGTATTTTAATTTTCAGATGCTGGCTGAAGTTTAAATGTTTGTCCCCTCAAAACCCTTGTTGAGCCGGGCTCGGTGGCTCAGCCTGCAATCCCATGCTTTTGGAGACTGAGGTGAGTGGATTGCCTGAGCCCATGGGTTCGAGACCCACCTGGGCAACTTGGCGAGAGCTCATCTCTACAATAAATCAAAAAATGAGCCGGGTGTGGTAGCACGCACCTGTAGTTCCAGCTACTTGGAAGGCTGAGGCAGAAGGATTGCCGGAGCCCCAGCAGGTTGAGGCTGCGGTGGCCGGGAGCAGCCACTGCATTCCAGTCTGGGCGACAGAGCGAGACTCCAGCTCAAAAAAAAAAAAAACAAACTTATTGAAATTTGATTTCTTCTGTTGGAGGTGGGGCCTAATGGGAGGTGTTTGAATTATAGAGAAAGATACTTCATGAATAGATTAAAGCCCTCCCCTGAAGGTAAGTTCTCACTCTATTAATTCCCATAAGAGCTGGTTATTAAAAAGGGTCTGGCACTTCCCCTCTTGCTCTCTTTCTTCCTCTCTTACCATGTAATATCTGCACAAGCCAGCTCCCTTTCTCTTTCTCCCATGAGGGGAAGCAGCCTGAGGCCCTCACCAGAAGGCAAGAAGATGCTGGCACCTTGCATCTTGTACATCCTGCAGAACTGTGAGACAAATAAGCCTCTTTTCTTTATAAATTGCCCAGCCTCAGATATTTCTTTACAGCAACACTAAATGGACTAAGACAATGCTATGGTAAATGGAATTGTTTTCTTGATTTCTTTTTTCAGATAATGGAAATGCTTATGATTTTTACAGGTTGATTTTGTTTTCCACAACTTTATGGAATTTGTTTATTGGTTCTAAAAGTTTTTGGTGAAGTCTTTAGAGTTGTTAATGTATAAGATCGATCATCGGCAAACAGAAACAATTTCACTTCTTCCTTTCCCATTTGAATGCTTTTAATTTATTTCTTGTGCCTGCTTACTCTGATTAGAACTTCCAGAACTATGTTGAATAGAAGTGGTAACCATAGGTATCTTTGTCTTATTCCTTATCTTAGAGAAAAAGCTTTCTACTTTCACCACAGAGTATAATGTTAGCCAAGGGATTTGTTACACATGCCCTTTATTATGTTGAGTTAAATTTCTTCTATACCTAATTTGCTGAGAGTTTATATCTCAACAAGGATGAAAGGATATTGAATTTTGTCAAATGCTTTTTCTGCATCTAATGAGGGAATCATAGAACTTTTATTCTTTATTCTGTTAGTGTGTCATAAAATTTATTGATTTGCGTATTGCTAGAGTGTGAATATTTGAGCCCTTTAAAACCCAGTTGAAGTTCAATCTCCAATGTGGCTGTGTTTAGAGATGGGGACTTTAAGAGGTGCTTGCATCATGAGAGCTCTGCCCTTACAAATGGAGTGATCCATTTATGGGTTAATGAATTAATGAGTTAATAAATTAATGGGTTATAATGAGAGTAAGACTGGTGGCTTTATGGGAAGAGGAAGACAGACCTGTGCTAGCACACACTCAGCTTCCTCTCCACATGATGCTCGATACCACTTTGGGACTCTGCAGAGAGTCCCCACCAGCACACAGGCTCTCATCAGATGTGGCCCCTCTACCTTAGACTTCTCAGCCTCAATAACTGTAAGAAACAAGTTTCTTTTCTTCATAAATTATCTAGTTTCAGATATCCCGTTATAAGCAACAGAAAACAGAATAAGATACCTATGTTCAACCATCCTTATATTCCAGAGTTAAAATCTTGATTGCGATATATGATTCTTTTAATATGCTGTTGAATTTGGTTTGCTAGTATTTTCTTGAGAATTTTGGCATCTATGTTCATTAAGGCTATTGGCCTGTAATTTTTTGCTCTTGCAGTGTGTCCTTGTCTGGCTTTGGTATCCAAATAATACTGGCTTTGTAAAATGAGTTTGGAAGCATTCTCTTTTTTATTTCTATTTTTGGAAGAATTTGAGAAGGACTTTGAATTAATTCTTCCTCAATGTTTGATAGAATTCACCAATGAATTCATCCGGTCCTGGGATTTTATTTTGGGGAAGATTTTTGGTTACTGATCAATCCTTACTTGTAATTTGTCTGTACAAGTAAGGTGTTTCAGTTCTTCAGAATTCAGTCATGGTAGGTTGTATGTTTCATGAATTTATTCATTCATTTTAGGTTATATAATTCATTGTCATATAATTGTTCATAGTAGTCTCTTATGATCCTTTGTATTTCTGTATCTGTTGTTATGTCCCCTCCTAATTATAATTTTATTTATTTGAGGCATCTCTCTCTCTTCTTCGTTAGTTTAGCTAAAATTTGTCAATTTTTTCTGTATTCTTTGAAAAACAATTATTAGTTTCCTTGATCTTTTCTATTGTCTTTCTAGTCTCTATTTCATTTATACCTGTATTGTGTTTATATTTTGTTTCTTCTGCTGACTTTGAGATTAGTTTGTTCTTATTTTTCTAGCTTCTTGAGGGCAAAGTTGGGATGTTTATTTGAGATCTTGCTTTATTCTTAATGTTGGCATTTATTTCTATAAATTTCTCTCTTAGAACAGTTTTTGTTGCATTGTTGTGATGTGATGTGTTTGCATTTTCATTTGTCTTAATTAAATGATATCCTAGCCGGGCTTAGTGGCTCAGCCTGTAATCCCGCATTTTGGGAGGCTGAGGTGAGTGGATTGCCTGAGCCCGCACGTTCGAGACCCACCTGGGCAACTTGGTGAGACCTCATCTCTACAATAAATCAAAAATTAGCCGGGCGTGGTAGCGCGCACCTGTAGTTCCAGCTACTC